>NW_027463554.1:0-75374 GCF_050947455.1 Rhinoderma darwinii
CTTTCGCGGCTGGCAGCAAAGTTCAGAACCATGTTTCTGTGAATAACTCTTGAACCGTAAGTGACAGACGCTCGCTCTTGGCTGCATTCGTTTCAGCTCGTGGCAGCCAGTCTAAAAAACACCATCTTGGACTTCTCTGGATGTTTCCCAGGCGAGCTATTGGCAGCATGTTCAGAACCACTGTTTCTGAGGCTAATTCTTGAACCGTAAGTCTTAGACGCTTGATCTTGGCGGCATTCGTCTCAGCGCCTGGCAATTAGTATAGAAGCACTGTCTTTGACTTCTCTGGATGTTTCCCAGGCGAGCTATTCACAAGTAAATCCTAGACGCTCGATCTTGGTTACTTTCGCTTTCGCGGCTGGCAGCAAAGTTCAGAACCATGTTTCTGTGAATAACTCTTGAACCGTAAGTCACAGACGCCCGCTCTTGGCTGCATTCGTTTCAGCTCGTGGCAGCCAGTCTAAAAAACACTATATTGGACTTCTCTGGATGTTTCCCAGGCGAGCTATTAGCAGCATGTTCAGAACCACTGTTTCTGAGGCTAATTCTTGAACCGTAAGTCATAGACGCTCGATCTTGGCGGCATTCGTCTCAGCGCCTGGCAATTAGTATAGAAGCACTGTTTCCCACTGTTTCTGAGGCTAATTCTTGAACCGTAAGTCTTAGACGCTTGATCTTGGCGGCATTCGTCTCAGCGCCTGGCAATTAGTATAGAAGCAGTCTTTGACTTATCTGAAAGTTTCCCAGGCGAGCTATTGACAAGTAAATCCTAGACGCTCGATCTTGGTTATTTTCGCTTTCGCGGCTGGCAGCAAAGTTCAGAACCATGTTTCTGTGAATAACTCTTGAACCGTAAGTGACAGACGCTCGCTCTTGGCTGCATTCGTTTCAGCTCGTGGCAGCCAGTCTAAAAAACACTATCTTGGACTTCTCTGGATGTTTCCCAGGCGAGCTATTGGCAGCATGTTCAGAACCACTGTTTCTGAGGCTAATTCTTGAACCGTAAGTCATAGACGCTCGATCTTGGCGGCATTCGTCTCAGCGCCTGGCAATTAGTATAGAAGCACTGTTTCCCACTGTTTCTGAGGCTAATTATTGAACCGTAAGTCTTAGACGCTTGATCTTGGCGGCATTCGTCTCAGCGCCTGGCAATTAGTATGGAAGCACTATCTTTGACTTCTCTGGATGTTTCCCAGGCGAGCTATTGACAAGTAAATCCTAGACGCTCGATCTTGGTTATTTTCGCTTTCGCGGCTGGCAGCAAAGTTCAGAACCATGTTTCTGTGAATAACTCTTGAACCGTAAGTGACAGACGCTCGCTCTTGGCTGCATTCGTTTCAGCTCGTGGCAGTCAGTCTAAAAAACACTATCTTGGACTTCTCTGGATGTTTCCCAGTCGAGCTATTGGCAGCATGTTTAGAACCACTGTTTCTGAGGCTAATTCTTGAACCGTAAGTCATAGACGCTCGATCTTGGCGGCATTCGTCTCAGCGCCTGGCAATTAGTATAGAAGCACTGTTTCCCACTGTTTCTGAGGCTAATTATTGAACCGTAAGTCTTAGACGCTTGATCTTGGCGGCATTCGTCTCAGCGCCTGGCAATTAGTATGGAAGCACTATCTTTGACTTCTCTGGATGTTTCCCAGGCGAGCTATTGACAAGTAAATCCTAGACGCTCGATCTTGGTTATTTTCGCTTTCGCGGCTGGCAGCAAAGTTCAGAACCATGTTTCTGTGAATAACTCTTGAACCGTAAGTGACAGACGCTCGCTCTTGGCTGCATTCGTTTCAGCTCGTGGCAGTCAGTCTAAAAAACACTATCTTGGACTTCTCTGGATGTTTCCCAGTCGAGCTATTGGCAGCATGTTTAGAACCACTGTTTCTGAGGCTAATTCTTGAACCGTAAGTCATAGACGCTCGATCTTGGCAGCATTCGTCTCAGCACCTGGAAATTAGTATAGAAGCACTGTTTCCCACTGTTTCTGAGGCTAATTCTTGAACCGTAAGTCATAGACGCTCGATCTTGGCGGCATTCGTCTCAGCGCCTGGCAATTAGTATAGAAGCACTGTCTTTGACTTCACTGGATGTTTCCCAGGCGAGCTATTGACAAGTAAATCCTAGACGCTCGATCTTGGTTATTTTCGCTTTCGCGGCTGGCAGCAAAGTTCAGAACCATGTTTCTGTGAATAACTCTTGAACCGTAAGTGACAGACGCTCGCTCTTGGCTGCTTTCGTTTCAGCTCGTGGCAGCCAGTCTAAAAAACACTATCTTGGACTTCTCTGGATGTTTCCCAGGCGAGCTATTGGCAGCATGTTCAGAACCACTGTTTCTGAGGCTAATTCTTGAACCGTAAGTCATAGACGCTCGATCTTGGCGGCATTCGTCTCAGCGCCTGGCAATTAGTATAGAAGCACTGTTTCCCACTGTTTCTGAGGCTAATTATTGAACCGTAAGTCTTAGACGCTTGATCTTGGCGGCATTCGTCTCAGCGCCTGGCAATTAGTATGGAAGCACTATCTTTGACTTCTCTGGATGTTTCCCAGGCGAGCTATTGACAAGTAAATCCTAGACGCTCGATCTTGGTTATTTTCGCTTTCGCGGCTGGCAGCAAAGTTCAGAACCATGTTTCTGTGAATAACTCTTGAACCGTAAGTGACAGACGCTCGCTCTTGGCTGCATTCGTTTCAGCTCGTGGCAGTCAGTCTAAAAAACACTATCTTGGACTTCTCTGGATGTTTCCCAGTCGAGCTATTGGCAGCATGTTTAGAACCACTGTTTCTGAGGCTAATTCTTGAACCGTAAGTCATAGACGCTCGATCTTGGCAGCATTCGTCTCAGCACCTGGAAATTAGTATAGAAGCACTGTTTCCCACTGTTTCTGAGGCTAATTCTTGAACCGTAAGTCATAGACGCTCGATCTTGGCGGCATTCGTCTCAGCGCCTGGCAATTAGTATAGAAGCACTGTCTTTGACTTCACTGGATGTTTCCCAGGCGAGCTATTGACAAGTAAATCCTAGACGCTCGATCTTGGTTATTTTCGCTTTCGCGGCTGGCAGCAAAGTTCAGAACCATGTTTCTGTGAATAACTCTTGAACCGTAAGTGACAGACGCTCGCTCTTGGCTGCTTTCGTTTCAGCTCGTGGCAGCCAGTCTAAAAAACACTATCTTGGACTTCTCTGGATGTTTCCCAGGCGAGCTATTGGCAGCATGTTCAGAACCACTGTTTCTGAGGCTAATTCTTGAACCGTAAGTCATAGACGCTCGATCTTGGCGGCATTCGTCTCAGCGCCTGGCAATTAGTATAGAAGCACTGTTTCCCACTGTTTCTGAGGCTAATTCTTGAACCGTAAGTCTTAGACGCTTGATCTTGGCGGCATTCGTCTCAGCGCCTGGCAATTAGTATAGCTGCACTGTCTTTGACTTCTCTGGATGTTTTCCAGGCGAGCTATTCACAAGTAAATCCTAGACGCTCGATCTTGGTTGCTTTGGCTTTCGCGGCTGGCAGCAAAGTTCAGAACCATGTTTATGTGAATAACTTTTGAACCGTAAGTCACAGACGCTCGCTCTTGGCTGCATTCGTTTCAGCTCGTGGCAGCCAGTCTAAAAAAAACACTATCTTGGACTTCTCTGGATGTTTCCCAGGCGAGCTATTGGCAGCATGTTCAGAACCACTGTTTCTGAGGCTAATTCTTGAACCGTAAGTCATAGACGCTCGATCTTGGCGGCATTCGTCTCAGCGCCTGGCAATTAGTATAGAAGCACTGTTTCCGAGGCTAATTCTTGAACCGTAAGTCTTAGACGCTTGATCTTGGCGGCATTCGTCTCAGCGCCTGGCAATTAGTATAGAAGCACTGTCTTTGACTTATCTGAAAGTTTCCCAGGCGAGCTATTCACAAGTAAATCCTAGACGCTCGATCTTGGTTATTTTCGCTTTCGCGGCTGGCAGCAAAGTTCCGAACCATGTTTATGTGAATAACTCTTGAACCGTAGGTCACAGACGCTCGCTCTTGGCTGCATTCGTTTCAGCTCGTGGCAGCCAGTCTAAAAAACACTATCTTGGACTTCTCTGGATGTTTCCCAGGCGAGCTATTGGCAGCATGTTTTGAACCACTGTTTCTGAGGCTAATTCTTGAACCGTAATTCATAGACGCTCGATCTTGGCGGCATTCGTCTCAGCGCCTGGCAATTAGTATAGAAGCACTGTCTTTGACTTCTCTGGATGTTTCCCAGGCGAGCTATTCACAAGTAAATCCTAGACGCTCGATCTTGGTTACTTTCGCTTTCGCGGCTGGCAGCAAAGTTCAGAACCATGTTTCTGTGAATAACTCTTGAATCGTAAGTCACAGACGCTCGCTCTTGGTTGCATTCGTTTCAGCTCGTGGCAGCCAGTCTAAAAAACACTATATTGGACTTCTCTGGATGTTTCCCAGGCGAGCTATTAGCAGCATGTTCAGAACCACTGTTTCTGAGGCTAATTCTTGAACCGTAAGTCATAGACGCTCGATCTTGGCGGCATTCGTCTCAGCGCCTGGCAATTAGTATAGAAGCACTGTTTCCCACTGTTTCTGAGGCTAATTCTTGAACCGTAAGTCTTAGACGCTTGATCTTGGCGGCATTCGTCTCAGCGCCTGGCAATTAGTATAGCTGCACTGTCTTTGACTTCTCTGGATGTTTTCCAGGCGAGCTATTCACAAGTAAATCCTAGACGCTCGATCTTGGTTGCTTTCGCTTTCGCGGCTGGCAGCAAAGTTCAGAACCATGTTTATGTGAATAACTTTTGAACCGTAAGTCACAGACGCTCGCTCTTGGCTGCATTCGTTTCAGCTCGTGGCAGCCAGTCTAAAAAAAAACACTATCTTGGACTTCTCTGGATGTTTCCCAGGCGAGCTATTGGCAGCATGTTCAGAACCACTGTTTCTGAGGCTAATTCTTGAACCGTAAGTCATAGACGCTCGATCTTGGCGGCATTCGTCTCAGCGCCTGGCAATTAGTATAGAAGCACTGTCTTTGACTTCTCTGGATGTTTCCCAGGCGAGCTATTGACTAGTAAATCCTAGACGCTCGATCTTGGTTATTTTCGCTTTCGCGGCTGGCAGCAGAGTTCCGAACCATGTTTCTGTGAATAACTCTTGAACCGTAAGTCACAGACGCTCGCTCTTGGCTGCATTCGTTTCAGCTCGTGGCAGCCAGTCTAAAAAACACTATCTTGGACTTCTCTGGATGTTTCCCAGGCGAGCTATTGGCAGCATGTTTTGAACCACTGTTTCTGAGGCTAATTCTTGAACCGTAAGTCATAGACGCTCGATCTTCGCGGCATTCGTCTCAGCGCCTGGCAATTAGTATAGAAGCACTGTTTCCCACTGTTTCTGAGGCTAATTCTTGAACCGTAAGTCTTAGACGCTTGATCTTGGCGGCATTCGTCTCAGCGCCTGGCAATTAGTATAGAAGCACTGTCTTTGACTTCTCTGGATGTTTCCCAGGCGAGCTATTCACAAGTAAATCCTAGACGCTCGATCTTGGTTACTTTCGCTTTCGCGGCTGGCAGCAAAGTTCAGAACCATGTTTCTGTGAATAACTCTTGAACCGTAAGTCACAGACGCTCGCTCTTGGCTGCATTCGTTTCAGCTCGTGGCAGCCAGTCTAAAAAAACACTATCTTGGACTTCTCTGGATGTTTCCCAGGCGAGCTATTGGCAGCATGTTCAGAACCACTGTTTCTGAGGCTAATTCTTGAACCGTAAGTCATAGACGCTCGATCTTGGCGGCATTCGTCTCAGCGCCTGGCAATTAGTATAGAAGCACTGTCTTTGACTTCTCTGGATGTTTCCCAGGCGAACTATTGACTAGTAAATCCTAGACGCTCGATCTTGGTTATTTTCGCTTTCGCAGCTGGCAGCAAAGTTCCGAACCATGTTTCTGTGAATAACTCTTGAACCGTAAGTCACAGACGCTCGCTCTTGGCTGCATTCGTTTCAGCTCGTGGCAGCCAGTCTAAAAAACACTATCTTGGACTTCTCTGGATGTTTCCCAGGCGAGCTATTGGCAGCATGTTTTGAACCACTGTTTCTGAGGCTAATTCTTGAACCGTAAGTCATAGACGCTCGATCTTGGCGGCATTCGTCTCAGCGCCTGGCAATTAGTATAGAAGCACTGTTTCCCACTGTTTCTGAGGCTAATTCTTGAACCGTAAGTCTTAGACGCTTGATCTTTGCGGCATTCGTCTCAGCGCCTGGCAATTAGTATAGAAGCACTGTCTTTGACTTTTCTGGATGTTTCCCAGGCGAGCTATTCACAAGTAAATCCTAGACGCTCGATCTTGGTTACTTTCGCTTTCGCGGCTGGCAGCAAAGTTCAGAACCATGTTTCTGTGAATAACTCTTGAATCGTAAGTCACAGACGCTCGCTCTTGGTTGCATTCGTTTCAGCTCGTGGCAGCCAGTCTAAAAAACACTATATTGGACTTCTCTGGATGTTTCCCAGGCGAGCTATTAGCAGCATGTTCAGAACCACTGTTTCTGAGGCTAATTCTTGAACCGTAAGTCATAGACGCTCGATCTTGGCGGCATTCGTCTCAGCGCCTGGCAATTAATATAGAAGCACTGTTTCCCACTGTTTCTGAGGCTAATTCTTGAACCGTAAGTCTTAGACGCTTGATCTTGGCGGCATTCGTCTCAGCGCCTGGCAATTAGTATAGAAGCACTGTCTTTGACTTATCTGAAAGTTTCCCAGGCGAGCTATTCACAAGTAAATCCTAGACGCTCGATCTTGGTTACTTTCGCTTTCGCGGCTGGCAGCAAAGTTCAGAACCATGTTTCTGTGAATAACTCTTGAACCGTAAGTCACAGACGCTCGCTCTTGGCTGCATGCGTTTCAGCTCGTGGCAGCCAGTCTAAAAAAACACTATCTTGGACTTCTCTGGATGTTTCCCAGGCGAGCTATTGGCAGCATGTTCAGAACCACTGTTTCTGAGGCTAATTCTTGAACCGTAAGTCATAGACGCTCGATCTTGGCGGCATTCGTCTCAGCGCCTGGCAATTAGTACAGAAGCACTGTTTCCCACTGTTTCTGAGGCTAATTCTTGAACCGTAAGTCATAGACGCTCGATCTTGGCGGCATTCGTCTCAGCGCCTGGCAATTAGTATAGAAGCACTGTTTCCCACTGTTTCTGAGGCTAATTCTTGAACCGTAAGTCTTAGACGCTTGATCTTGGCGGCATAAGTCTCAGCGCCTGGCAATTAGTATAGAAGCACTGTCTTTGACTTATCTGAAAGTTTCCCAGGCGAGCTATTCACAAGTAAATCCTAGACGCTCGATCTTGGTTATTTTCGCTTTCGCGGCTGGCAGCAAAGTTCCGAACCATGTTTATGTGAATAACTCTTGAACCGTAGGTCACAGACGCTCGCTCTTGGCTGCATTCGTTTCAGCTCGTGGCAGCCAGTCTAAAAAACACTATCTTGGACTTCTCTGGATGTTTCCCAGGCGAGCTATTGGCAGCATGTTTTGAACCACTGTTTCTGAGGCTAATTCTTGAACCGTAAGTCATAGACGCTCGATCTTGGCGGCATTCGTCTCAGCGCCTGGCAATTAGTATAGAAGCACTGTTTCCCACTGTTTCTGAGGCTAATTCTTGAACCGTAAGTCTTAGACGCTTGATCTTGGCGGCATTCGTCTCAGCGCCTGGCAATTAGTATAGAAGCACTGTCTTTGACTTATCTGAAAGTTTCCCAGGCGAGCTATTCACAAGTAAATCCTAGACACTCGATCTTGGTTATTTTCGCTTTCGCGGCTGGCAGCAAAGTTCCGAACCATGTTTATGTGAATAACTCTTGAACCGTAAGTCACAGACGCTCGCTCTTGGCTGCATTCGTTTCAGCTCGTGGCAGCCAGTCTAAAAAACACTATCTTGGACTTCTCTGGATGTTTCCCAGGCGAGCTATTGGCAGCATGTTTTGAACCACTGTTTCTGAGGCTAATTCTTGAACCGTAAGTCATAGACGCTCGATCTTGGCGGCATTCGTCTCAGCGCCTGGCAATTAGTATAGAAGCACTGTCTTTGACTTCTCTGGATGTTTCCCAGGCGAACTATTGACTAGTAAATCCTAGACGCTCGATCTTGGTTATTTTCGCTTTCGCAGCTGGCAGCAAAGTTCCGAACCATGTTTCTGTGAATAACTCTTGAACCGTAAGTCACAGACGCTCGCTCTTGGCTGCATTCGTTTCAGCTCGTGGCAGCCAGTCTAAAAAACACTATCTTGGACTTCTCTGGATGTTTCCCAGGCGAGCTATTGGCAGCATGTTTTGAACCACTGTTTCTGAGGCTAATTCTTGAACCGTAAGTCATAGACGCTCGATCTTGGCGGCATTCGTCTCAGCGCCTGGCAATTAGTATAGAAGCACTGTTTCCCACTGTTTCTGAGGCTAATTCTTGAACCGTAAGTCTTAGACGCTTGATCTTTGCGGCATTCGTCTCAGCGCCTGGCAATTAGTATAGAAGCACTGTCTTTGACTTTTCTGGATGTTTCCCAGGCGAGCTATTCACAAGTAAATCCTAGACGCTCGATCTTGGTTACTTTCGCTTTCGCGGCTGGCAGCAAAGTTCAGAACCATGTTTCTGTGAATAACTCTTGAATCGTAAGTCACAGACGCTCGCTCTTGGTTGCATTCGTTTCAGCTCGTGGCAGCCAGTCTAAAAAACACTATATTGGACTTCTCTGGATGTTTCCCAGGCGAGCTATTAGCAGCATGTTCAGAACCACTGTTTCTGAGGCTAATTCTTGAACCGTAAGTCATAGACGCTCGATCTTGGCGGCATTCGTCTCAGCGCCTGGCAATTAATATAGAAGCACTGTTTCCCACTGTTTCTGAGGCTAATTCTTGAACCGTAAGTCTTAGACGCTTGATCTTGGCGGCATTCGTCTCAGCGCCTGGCAATTAGTATAGAAGCACTGTTTTTGACTTATCTGAAAGTTTCCCAGGCGAGCTATTCACAAGTAAATCCTAGACGCTCGATCTTGGTTACTTTCGCTTTCGCGGCTGGCAGCAAAGTTCAGAACCATGTTTCTGTGAATAACTCTTGAACCGTAAGTCACAGACGCTCGCTCTTGGCTGCATGCGTTTCAGCTCGTGGCAGCCAGTCTAAAAAAACACTATCTTGGACTTCTCTGGATGTTTCCCAGGCGAGCTATTGGCAGCATGTTCAGAACCACTGTTTCTGAGGCTAATTCTTGAACCGTAAGTCATAGACGCTCGATCTTGGCGGCATTCGTCTCAGCGCCTGGCAATTAGTACAGAAGCACTGTTTCCCACTGTTTCTGAGGCTAATTCTTGAACCGTAAGTCATAGACGCTCGATCTTGGCGGCATTCGTCTCAGCGCCTGGCAATTAGTATAGAAGCACTGTTTCCCACTGTTTCTGAGGCTAATTCTTGAACCGTAAGTCTTAGACGCTTGATCTTGGCGGCATAAGTCTCAGCGCCTGGCAATTAGTATAGAAGCACTGTCTTTGACTTATCTGAAAGTTTCCCAGGCGAGCTATTCACAAGTAAATCCTAGACGCTCGATCTTGGTTATTTTCGCTTTCGCGGCTGGCAGCAAAGTTCCGAACCATGTTTATGTGAATAACTCTTGAACCGTAGGTCACAGACGCTCGCTCTTGGCTGCATTCGTTTCAGCTCGTGGCAGCCAGTCTAAAAAACACTATCTTGGACTTCTCTGGATGTTTCCCAGGCGAGCTATTGGCAGCATGTTTTGAACCACTGTTTCTGAGGCTAATTCTTGAACCGTAAGTCATAGACGCTCGATCTTGGCGGCATTCGTCTCAGCGCCTGGCAATTAGTATAGAAGCACTGTTTCCCACTGTTTCTGAGGCTAATTCTTGAACCGTAAGTCTTAGACGCTTGATCTTGGCGGCATTCGTCTCAGCGCCTGGCAATTAGTATAGAAGCACTGTCTTTGACTTCTCTGGATGTTTCCCAGGCGAGCTATTCACAAGTAAATCCTAGACGCTCGATCTTGGTTACTTTCGCTTTCGCGGCTGGCAGCAAAGTTCAGAACCATGTTTCTGTGAATAACTCTTGAATCGTAAGTCACAGACGCTCGCTCTTGGTTGCATTCGTTTCAGCTCGTGGCAGCCAGTCTAAAAACACTATATTGGACTTCTCTGGATGTTTCCCAGGCGAGCTATTAGCAGCATGTTCAGAACCACTGTTTCTGAGGCTAATTCTTGAACCGTAAGTCATAGACGCTCGATCTTGGCGGCATTCGTCTCAGCGCCTGGCAATTAGTATAGAAGCACTGTTTCCCACTGTTTCTGAGGCTAATTCTTGAACCGTAAGTCTTAGACGCTTGATCTTGGCGGCATTCGTCTCAGCGCCTGGCAATTAGTATAGCTGCACTGTCTTTGACTTCTCTGGATGTTTTCCAGGCGAGCTATTCACAAGTAAATCCTAGACGCTCGATCTTGGTTATTTTCGCTTTCGCGGCTGGCAGCAAAGTTCCGAACCATGTTTCTGTGAATAACTCTTGAACCGTAAGTCACAGACGCTCGCTCTTGGCTGCATTCGTTTCAGCTCGTGGCAGCCAGTCTAAAAAACACTATCTTGGACTTCTCTGGATGTTTCCCAGGCGAGCTATTGGCAGCATGTTTTGAACCACTGTTTCTGAGGCTAATTCTTGAACCGTAAGTCATGGACGCTCGATCTTGGCGGCATTCGTCTCAGCGCCTGGCAATTAGTATAGAAGCACTGTTTCCCACTGTTTCTGAGGCTAATTCTTGAACCGTAAGTCTTAGACGCTTGATCTTGGCGGCATTCGTCTCAGCGCCTGGCAATTAGTATAGAAGCACTGTCTTTGACTTCTCTGGATGTTTCCCAGGCGAGCTATTCACAAGTAAATCCTAGACGCTCGATCTTGGTTACTTTCGCTTTCGCGGCTGGCAGCAAAGTTCAGAACCATGTTTCTGTGAATAACTCTTGAACCGTAAGTCACAGACGCTCGCTCTTGGCTGCATGCGTTTCAGCTCGTGGCAGCCAGTCTAAAAAAACACTATCTTGGACTTCTCTGGATGTTTCCCAGGCGAGCTATTGGCAGCATGTTCAGAACCACTGTTTCTGAGGCTAATTCTTTAACCGTAAGTCATAGACGCTCGATCTTGGCGCAATTCGTCTCAGCGCCTGGCAATTAGTACAGAAGCACTGTTTCCCACTGTTTCTGAGGCTAATTCTTGAACCGTAAGTCATAGACGCTTGATCTTGGCGGCATAAGTCTCAGCGCCTGGCAATTAGTATAGAAGCACTGTCTTTGACTTATCTGAAAGTTTCCCAGGCGAGCTATTCACAAGTAAATCCTAGACGCTCGATCTTGGTTATTTTCGCTTTCGCGGCTGGCAGCAAAGTTCCGAACCATGTTTATGTGAATAACTCTTGAACCGTAGGTCACAGACGCTCGCTCTTGGCTGCATTCGTTTCAGCTCGTGGCAGCCAGTCTAAAAAACACTATATTGGACTTCTCTGGATGTTTCCCAGGCGAGCTATTGGCAGCATGTTTTGAACCACTGTTTCTGAGGCTAATTCTTGAACCGTAAGTCATAGACGCTCGATCTTGGCGGCATTCGTCTCATCGCCTGGCAATTAGTATAGAAGCACTGTTTCCCACTGTTTCTGAGGCTAATTCTTGAACCGTAAGTCTTAGACGCTTGATCTTGGCGGCATTCGTCTCAGCGCCTGGCAATTAGTATAGAAGCACTGTCTTTGACTTCTCTGGATGTTTCCCAGGCGAGCTATTCACAAGTAAATCCTAGACGCTCGATCTTGGTTACTTTCGCTTTCGCGGCTGGCAGCAAAGTTCAGAACCATGTTTCTGTGAATAACTCTTGAACCGTAAGTCACAGACGCTCGCTCTTGGCTGCATTCGTTTCAGCTCGTGGCAGCCAGTCTAAAAAACACTATCTTGGACTTCTCTGGATGTTTCCCAGGCGAGCTATTGGCAGCATGTTCAAAACCACTGTTTCTGAGGCTAATTCTTGAACCGTAAGTCATAGACGCTCGATCTTGGCGGCATTCGTCTCAGCGCCTGGCAATTAGTATAGAAGCACTGTTTCCCACTGTTTCTGAGGCTAATTCTTGAACCGTAAGTCATAGACGCTCGATCTTGGCGGCATTCGTCTCAGCGCCTGGCAATTAGTATAGAAGCACTGTTTCCCACTGTTTCTGAGGCTAATTCTTGAACCGTAAGTCTTAGACGCTTGATCTTGGCGGCATTCGTCTCAGCGCCTGGCAATTAGTATAGAAGCACTGTCTTTGACTTATCTGAAAGTTTCCCAGGCGAGCTATTCACAAGTAAATCCTAGACGCTCGATCTTGGTTATTTCGCTTTCGCGGCTGGCAGCAAAGTTCCGAACCATGTTTATGTGAATAACTCTTGAACCGTAAGTCACAGACGCTCGCTCTTGGCTGCATTCGTTTCAGCTCGTGGCAGCCAGTCTAAAAAACACTATCTTGGACTTCTCTGGATGTTTCCCAGGCGAGCTATTGGCAGCATGTTTTGAACCACTGTTTCTGAGGCTAATTCTTGAACCGTAAGTCATAGACGCTCGATCTTGGCGGCATTCGTCTCAGCGCCTGGCAATTAGTATAGAAGCACTGTTTCCCACTGTTTCTGAGGCTAATTCTTGA
Source organism: Rhinoderma darwinii (assembly GCF_050947455.1). Classification (NCBI taxonomy): domain Eukaryota; kingdom Metazoa; phylum Chordata; class Amphibia; order Anura; family Rhinodermatidae; genus Rhinoderma; species Rhinoderma darwinii. Next base: position 12,671 of record NW_027463554.1, read on the forward strand.
ACCGTAAGTCTTAGACGCTTGATCTTGGCGGCATTCGTCTCAGCGCCTGGCAATTAGTATAGAAGCACTGTCTTTGACTTCTCTGGATGTTTCCCAGGCGAGCTATTCACAAGTAAATCCTAGACGCTCGATCTTGGTTACTTTCGCTTTCGCGGCTGGCAGCAAAGTTCAGAACCATGTTTCTGTGAATAACTCTTGAATCGTAAGTCACAGACGCTCGCTCTTGGTTGCATTCGTTTCAGCTCGTGGCAGCCAGTCTAAAAAACACTATATTGGACTTCTCTGGATGTTTCCCAGGCGAGCTATTAGCAGCATGTTCAGAACCACTGTTTCTGAGGCTAATTCTTGAACCGTAAGTCATAGACGCTCGATCTTGGCGGCATTCGTCTCAGCGCCTGGCAATTAGTATAGAAGCACTGTTTCCCACTGTTTCTGAGGCTAATTCTTGAACCGTAAGTCTTAGACGCTTGATCTTGGCGGCATTCGTCTCAGCGCCTGGCAATTAGTATAGCTGCACTGTCTTTGACTTCTCTGGATGTTTTCCAGGCGAGCTATTCACAAGTAAATCCTAGACGCTCGATCTTGGTTGCTTTCGCTTTCGCGGCTGGCAGCAAAGTTCAGAACCATGTTTATGTGAATAACTTTTGAACCGTAAAGTCACAGACGCTCGCTTTTGGATGCATTCGTTTCAGCTCGTGGCAGCCAGTCTAAAAAACACTATCTTGGACTTCTCTGGATGTTTCCCAGGCGAGCTATTGGCAGCATGTTCAGAACCACTGTTTCTGAGGCTAATTCTTGAACCGTAAGTCATAGACGCTCGATCTTGGCGGCATTCGTCTCAGCGCCTGGCAATTAGTATAGAAGCACTGTTTCCCACTGTTTCTGAGGCTAATTCTTGAACCGTAAGTCTTAGACGCTTGATCTTGGCGGCATTCGTCTCAGCGCCTGGCAATTAGTATATCTGCACTGTCTTTGACTTCTCTGGATGTTTTCCAGGCGAGCTATTCACAAGTAAATCCTAGACGCTCGATCTTGGTTGCTTTCGCTTTCGCGGCTGGCAACAAAGTTCAGAACCATGTTTATGTGAATAACTTTTGAACCGTAAGTCACAGACGCTCGCTCTTGGCTGCATTCGTTTCAGCTCGTGGCAGCCAGTCTAAAAAAAACACTATCTTGGACTTCTCTGGATGTTTCCCAGGCGAGCTATTGGCAGCATGTTCAGAACCACTGTTTCTGAGGCTAATTCTTGAACAGTAAGTCATAGACGCTCGATCTTGGCGGCATTCGTCTCAGCGCCTGGCAATTAGTATAGAAGCACTGTCTTTGACTTCTCTGGATGTTTCCCAGGCGAGCTATTGACTAGTAAATCCTAGACGCTCGATCTTGGTTATTTTCGCTTTCGCGGCTGGCAGCAAAGTTCCGAACCATGTTTCTGTGAATAACTCTTGAACCGTAAGTCACAGACGCTCGCTCTTGGCTGCATTCGTTTCAGCTCGTGGCAGCCAGTCTAAAAAACACTATCTTGGACTTCTCTGGATGTTTCCCAGGCGAGCTATTGGCAGCATGTTTTGAACCACTGTTTCTGAGGCTAATTCTTGAACCGTAAGTCATAGACGCTCGATCTTGGCGGCATTCGTCTCAGCGCCTGGCAATTAGTATAGGAGCACTGTTTCCCACTGTTTCTGAGGCTAATTCTTGAACCGTAAGTCTTAGACGCTTGATCTTGGCGGCATTCGTCTCAGCGCCTGGCAATTAGTATAGAAGCACTGTCTTTGACTTTTCTGGATGTTTCCCAGGCGAGCTATTCACAAGTAAATCCTCTTGGCGGCATTCGTCTCAGCGCCTGGCAATTAGTATAGAAGCACTGTCTTTGACTTCTCTGGATGTTTCCCAGGCGAGCTATTCACAAGTAAATCCTAGACGCTCGATCTTGGTTACTTTCGCTTTCGCGGCTGGCAGCAAAGTTCAGAACCATGTTTCTTTGAATAACTCTTGAACCGTAAGTCACAGACGCTCGCTCTTGGCTGCATTCGTTTCAGCTCGTGGCAGCCAGTCTAAAAAACACTATCTTGGACTTCTCTGGATGTTTCCCAGGCGAGCTATTGGCAGCATGTTCAGAACCACTGTTTCTGAGGCTAATTCTTGAACCGTAAGTCATAGACGCTCGATCTTGGCGGCATTCGTCTCAGCGCCTGGCAATTAGTATAGAAGCACTGTTTCCCACTGTTTCTGAGGCTAATTCTTGAACCGTAAGTCTTAGACGCTTGATCCTTGCGGCATTCGTCTCAGCGCCTGGCAATTAGTATAGCTGCACTGTCGTTGACTTCTCTGGATGTTTTCCAGGCGAGCTATTCACAAGTAAATCCTAGACGCTCGATCTTGGTTGCTTTCGCTTTCGCGGCTGGCAGCAAATTTCAGAACCATGTTTATGTGAATAACTTTTGAACCGTAAGTCACAGACGCTCGCTCTTGGCTGCATTCGTTTCAGCTCGTGGCAGCCAGTCTAAAAAAAACACTATCTTGGACTTCTCTGGATGTTTCCCAGGCGAGCTATTGGCAGCATGCTCAGAACCACTGTTTCTGAGGCTAATTCTTGAACCGTAAGTCTTAGACGCTTGATCTTGGCGGCATTCGTCTCAGCGCCTGGCAATTAGTATAGAAGCACTGTTTCCCACTGTTTCTGAGGCTAATTCTTGAACCGTAAGTCTTAGACGCTTGATCTTGGCGGCATTCGTCTCAGCGCCTGGCAATTAGTATAGAAGCACTGTCTTTGACTTCTCTGGATGTTTCCCAGGCGAGCTATTCACAAGTAAATCCTAGACGCTCGATCTTGGTTACTTTCGCTTTCGCGGCTGGCAGCAAAGTTCAGAACCATGTTTCTGTGAATAACTCTTGAACCGTAAGTCACAGACGCTCGCTCTTGGCTGCATTCGTTTCAGCTCGTGGCAGCCAGTCTAAAAAAACACTATCTTGGACTTCTCTGGATGTTTCCCAGGCGAGCTATTGGCAGCATGTTCAAAACCACTGTTTCTGAGGCTAATTCTTGAACCGTAAGTCATAGACGCTCGATCTTGGCGGCATTCGTCTCAGCGCCTGGCAATTAGTATAGAAGCACTGTTTCCCACTGTTTCTGAGGCTAATTCTTGAACCGTAAGTCATAGACGCTCGATCTTGGCGGCATTCGTCTCAGCACCTGGCAATTAGTATAGAAGCACTGTTTCCCACTGTTTCTGAGGCTAATTCTTGAACCGTAAGTCTTAGACGCTTGATCTTGGCGGCATTCGTCTCAGCGCCTGGCAATTAGTATAGAAGCACTGTCTTTGACTTATCTGAAAGTTTCCCAGGCGAGCTATTCACAAGTAAATCCTAGACGCTCGATCTTGGTTATTTTCGCTTTCGCGGCTGGCAGCAAAGTTCCGAACCATGTTTATGTGAATAACTCTTGAACCGTAAGTCACAGACGCTCGCTCTTGGCTGCATTCGTTTCAGCTCGTGGCAGCCAGTCTAAAAAACACTATCTTGGACTTCTCTGGATGTTTCCCAGGCGAGCTATTGGCAGCATGTTTTGAACCACTGTTTCTGAGGCTAATTCTTGAACCGTAAGTCATAGACGCTCGATCTTGGCGGCATTCGTCTCAGCGCCTGGCAATTAGTATAGAAGCACTGTTTCCCACTGTTTCTGAGGCTAATTCTTGAACCGTAAGTCTTAGACGCTTGATCTTGGCGGCATTCGTCTCAGCGCCTGGCAATTAGTATAGAAGCACTGTCTTTGACTTCTCTGGATGTTTCCCAGGCGAGCTATTCACAAGTAAATCCTAGACGCTCGATCTTGGTTACTTTCGCTTTCGCGGCTGGCAGCAAAGTTCAGAACCATGTTTCTGTGAATAACTCTTGAATCGTAAGTCACAGACGCTCGCTCTTGGTTGCATTCGTTTCAGCTCGTGGCAGCCAGTCTAAAAAACACTATATTGGACTTCTCTGGATGTTTCCCAGGCGAGCTATTAGCAGCATGTTCAGAACCACTGTTTCTGAGGCTAATTCTTGAACCGTAAGTCATAGACGCTCGATCTTGGCGGCATTCGTCTCAGCGCCTGGCAATTAGTATAGAAGCACTGTTTCCCACTGTTTCTGAGGCTAATTCTTGAACCGTAAGTCTTAGACGCTTGATCTTGGCGGCATTCGTCTCAGCGCCTGGCAATTAGTATAGAAGCACTGTCTTTGACTTCTCTGGATGTTTCCCAGGCGAGCTATTCACAAGTAAATCCTAGACGCTCGATCTTGGTTACTTTCGCTTTCGCGGCTGGCAGCAAAGTTCAGAACCATGTTTCTGTGAATAACTCTTGAACCGTAAGTCACAGACGCTCGCTCTTGGCTGCATTCGTTTCAGCTCGTGGCAGCCAGTCTAAAAAAACACTATCTTGGACTTCTCTGGATGTTTCCCAGGCGAGCTATTGGCAGCATGTTCAAAACCACTGTTTCTGAGGCTAATTCTTGAACCGTAAGTCATAGACGCTCGATCTTGGCGGCATTCGTCTCAGCGCCTGGCAATTAGTATAGAAGCACTGTTTCCCACTGTTTCTGAGGCTAATTCTTGAACCGTAAGTCATAGACGCTCGATCTTGGCGGCATTCGTCTCAGCACCTGGCAATTAGTATAGAAGCACTGTTTCCCACTGTTTCTGAGGCTAATTCTTGAACCGTAAGTCTTAGACGCTTGATCTTGGCGGCATTCGTCTCAGCGCCTGGCAATTAGTATAGAAGCACTGTCTTTGACTTATCTGAAAGTTTCCCAGGCGAGCTATTCACAAGTAAATCCTAGACGCTCGATCTTGGTTATTTTCGCTTTCGCGGCTGGCAGCAAAGTTCCGAACCATGTTTATGTGAATAACTCTTGAACCGTAAGTCACAGACGCTCGCTCTTGGCTGCATTCGTTTCAGCTCGTGGCAGCCAGTCTAAAAAACACTATCTTGGACTTCTCTGGATGTTTCCCAGGCGAGCTATTGGCAGCATGTTTTGAACCACTGTTTCTGAGGCTAATTCTTGAACCGTAAGTCATAGACGCTCGATCTTGGCGGCATTCGTCTCAGCGCCTGGCAATTAGTATAGAAGCACTGTTTCCCACTGTTTCTGAGGCTAATTCTTGAACCGTAAGTCTTAGACGCTTGATCTTGGCGGCATTCGTCTCAGCGCCTGGCAATTAGTATAGAAGCACTGTCTTTGACTTCTCTGGATGTTTCCCAGGCGAGCTATTCACAAGTAAATCCTAGACGCTCGATCTTGGTTACTTTCGCTTTCGCGGCTGGCAGCAAAGTTCAGAACCATGTTTCTGTGAATAACTCTTGAATCGTAAGTCACAGACGCTCGCTCTTGGTTGCATTCGTTTCAGCTCGTGGCAGCCAGTCTAAAAAACACTATATTGGACTTCTCTGGATGTTTCCCAGGCGAGCTATTAGCAGCATGTTCAGAACCACTGTTTCTGAGGCTAATTCTTGAACCGTAAGTCATAGACGCTCGATCTTGGCGGCATTCGTCTCAGCGCCTGGCAATTAGTATAGAAGCACTGTTTCCCACTGTTTCTGAGGCTAATTCTTGAACCGTAAGTCTTAGACGCTTGATCTTGGCGGCATTCGTCTCAGCGCCTGGCAATTAGTATAGAAGCACTGTCTTTGACTTCTCTGGATGTTTCCCAGGCGAGCTATTCACAAGTAAATCCTAGACGCTCGATCTTGGTTACTTTCGCTTTCGCGGCTGGCAGCAAAGTTCAGAACCATGTTTCTGTGAATAACTCTTGAACCGTAAGTCACAGACGCTCGCTCTTGGCTGCATGCGTTTCAGCTCGTGGCAGCCAGTCTAAAAAAACACTATCTTGGACTTCTCTGGATGTTTCCCAGGCGAGCTATTGGCAGCATGTTCAGAACCACTGTTTCTGAGGCAAATTCTTGAACCGTAAGTCATAGACGCTCGATCTTGGCGGCATTCGTCTCAGCGCCTGGCAATTAGTACAGAAGCACTGTTTCCCACTGTTTCTGAGGCTAATTCTTGAACCGTAAGTCATAGACGCTCGATCTTGGCGGCATTCGTCTCAGCGCCTGGCAATTAGTATAGAAGCACTGTTTCCCACTGTTTCTGAGGCTAATTCTTGAACCGTAAGTCTTAGACGCTTGATCTTGGCGGCATAAGTCTCAGCGCCTGGCAATTAGTATAGAAGCACTGTCTTTGACTTATCTGAAAGTTTCCCAGGCGAGCTATTCACAAGTAAATCCTAGACGCTCGATCTTGGTTATTTTCGCTTTCGCGGCTGGCAGCAAAGTTCCGAACCATGTTTATGTGAATAACTCTTGAACCGTAGGTCACAGACGCTCGCTCTTGGCTGCATTCGTTTCAGCTCGTGGCAGCCAGTCTAAAAAACACTATCTTGGACTTCTCTGGATGTTTCCCAGGCGAGCTATTGGCAGCATGTTTTGAACCACTGTTTCTGAGGCTAATTCTTGAACCGTAAGTCATAGACGCTCGATCTTGGCGGCATTCGTCTCATCGCCTGGCAATTAGTATAGAAGCACTGTTTCCCACTGTTTCTGAGGCTAATTCTTGAACCGTAAGTCTTAGACGCTTGATCTTGGCGGCATTCGTCTCAGCGCCTGGCAATTAGTATAGAAGCACTGTCTTTGACTTCTCTGGATGTTTCCCAGGCGAGCTATTGACTAGTAAATCCTAGACGCTCGATCTTGGTTATTTTCGCTTTCGCGGCTGGCAGCAAAGTTCCGAACCATGTTTCTGTGAATAACTCTTGAACCGTAAGTCACAGACGCTCGCTCTTGGCTGCATTCGTTTCAGCTCGTGGCAGCCAGTCTAAAAAACACTATCTTGGACTTCTCTGGATGTTTCCCAGGCGAGCTATTGGCAGCATGTTTTGAACCACTGTTTCTGAGGCTAATTCTTGAACCGTAAGTCATAGACGCTCGATCTTGGCGGCATTCGTCTCAGCGCCTGGCAATTAGTATAGAAGCACTGTTTCCCACTGTTTCTGAGGCTAATTCTTGAACCGTAAGTCTTAGACGCTTGATCTTGGCGGCATTCGTCTCAGCGCCTGGCAATTAGTATAGAAGCACTGTCTTTGACTTTTCTGGATGTTTCCCAGGCGAGCTATTCACAAGTAAATCCTCTTGGCGGCATTCGTCTCAGCGCCTGGCAATTAGTATAGAAGCACTGTCTTTGACTTCTCTGGATGTTTCCCAGGCGAGCTATTCACAAGTAAATCCTAGACGCTCGATCTTGGTTACTTTCGCTTTCGCGGCTGGCAGCAAAGTTCAGAACCATGTTTCTGTGAATAACTCTTGAACCGTAAGTCACAGACGCTCGCTCTTGGCTGCATTCGTTTCAGCTCGTGGCAGCCAGTCTAAAAAACACTATCTTGGACTTCTCTGGATGTTTCCCAGGCGAGCTATTGGCAGCATGTTCAGAACCACTGTTTCTGAGGCTAATTCTTGAACCGTAAGTCATAGACGCTCGATCTTGGCGGCATTCGTCTCAGCGCCTGGCAATTAGTATAGAAGCACTGTTTCCCACTGTTTCTGAGGCTAATTCTTGAACCGTAAGTCTTAGACGCTTGATCTTGGCGGCATTCGTCTCAGCGCCTGGCAATTAGTATAGCTGCACTGTCTTTGACTTCTCTGGATGTTTTCCAGGCGAGCTATTCACAAGTAAATCCTAGACGCTCGATCTTGGTTGCTTTCGCTTTCGCGGCTGGCAACAAAGTTCAGAACCATGTTTATGTGAATAACTTTTGAACCGTAAGTCACAGACGCTCGCTCTTGGCTGCATTCGTTTCAGCTCGTGGCAGCCAGTCTAAAAAAAACACTATCTTGGACTTCTCTGGATGTTTCCCAGGCGAGCTATTGGCAGCATGTTCAGAACCACTGTTTCTGAGGCTAATTCTTGAACAGTAAGTCATAGACGCTCGATCTTGGCGGCATTCGTCTCAGCGCCTGGCAATTAGTATAGAAGCACTGTCTTTGACTTCTCTGGATGTTTCCCAGGCGAGCTATTGACTAGTAAATCCTAGACGCTCGATCTTGGTTATTTTCGCTTTCGCGGCTGGCAGCAAAGTTCCGAACCATGTTTCTGTGAATAACTCTTGAACCGTAAGTCACAGACGCTCGCTCTTGGCTGCATTCGTTTCAGCTCGTGGCAGCCAGTCTAAAAAACACTATCTTGGACTTCTCTGGATGTTTCCCAGGCGAGCTATTGGCAGCATGTTTTGAACCACTGTTTCTGAGGCTAATTCTTGAACCGTAAGTCATAGACGCTCGATCTTGGCGGCATTCGTCTCAGCGCCTGGCAATTAGTATAGAAGCACTGTTTCCCACTGTTTCTGAGGCTAATTCTTGAACCGTAAGTCTTAGACGCTTGATCTTGGCGGCATTCGTCTCAGCGCCTGGCAATTAGTATAGAAGCACTGTCTTTGACTTTTCTGGATGTTTCCCAGGCGAGCTATTCACAAGTAAATCCTCTTGGCGGCATTCGTCTCAGCGCCTGGCAATTAGTATAGAAGCACTGTCTTTGACTTCTCTGGATGTTTCCCAGGCGAGCTATTCACAAGTAAATCCTAGACGCTCGATCTTGGTTACTTTCGCTTTCGCGGCTGGCAGCAAAGTTCAGAACCATGTTTCTTTGAATAACTCTTGAACCGTAAGTCACAGACGCTCGCTCTTGGCTGCATTCGTTTCAGCTCGTGGCAGCCAGTCTAAAAAACACTATCTTGGACTTCTCTGGATGTTTCCCAGGCGAGCTATTGGCAGCATGTTCAGAACCACTGTTTCTGAGGCTAATTCTTGAACCGTAAGTCATAGACGCTCGATCTTGGCGGCATTCGTCTCAGCGCCTGGCAATTAGTATAGAAGCACTGTTTCCCACTGTTTCTGAGGCTAATTCTTGAACCGTAAGTCTTAGACGCTTGATCCTTGCGGCATTCGTCTCAGCGCCTGGCAATTAGTATAGCTGCACTGTCGTTGACTTCTCTGGATGTTTTCCAGGCGAGCTATTCACAAGTAAATCCTAGACGCTCGATCTTGGTTGCTTTCGCTTTCGCGGCTGGCAGCAAATTTCAGAACCATGTTTATGTGAATAACTTTTGAACCGTAAGTCACAGACGCTCGCTCTTGGCTGCATTCGTTTCAGCTCGTGGCAGCCAGTCTAAAAAAAACACTATCTTGGACTTCTCTGGATGTTTCCCAGGCGAGCTATTGGCAGCATGCTCAGAACCACTGTTTCTGAGGCTAATTCTTGAACCGTAAGTCTTAGACGCTTGATCTTGGCGGCATTCGTCTCAGCGCCTGGCAATTAGTATAGAAGCACTGTTTCCCACTGTTTCTGAGGCTAATTCTTGAACCGTAAGTCTTAGACGCTTGATCTTGGCGGCATTCGTCTCAGCGCCTGGCAATTAGTATAGAAGCACTGTCTTTGACTTCTCTGGATGTTTCCCAGGCGAGCTATTCACAAGTAAATCCTAGACGCTCGATCTTGGTTACTTTCGCTTTCGCGGCTGGCAGCAAAGTTCAGAACCATGTTTCTGTGAATAACTCTTGAACCGTAAGTCACAGACGCTCGCTCTTGGCTGCATTCGTTTCAGCTCGTGGCAGCCAGTCTAAAAAAACACTATCTTGGACTTCTCTGGATGTTTCCCAGGCGAGCTATTGGCAGCATGTTCAAAACCACTGTTTCTGAGGCTAATTCTTGAACCGTAAGTCATAGACGCTCGATCTTGGCGGCATTCGTCTCAGCGCCTGGCAATTAGTATAGAAGCACTGTTTCCCACTGTTTCTGAGGCTAATTCTTGAACCGTAAGTCATAGACGCTCGATCTTGGCGGCATTCGTCTCAGCACCTGGCAATTAGTATAGAAGCACTGTTTCCCACTGTTTCTGAGGCTAATTCTTGAACCGTAAGTCTTAGACGCTTGATCTTGGCGGCATTCGTCTCAGCGCCTGGCAATTAGTATAGAAGCACTGTCTTTGACTTATCTGAAAGTTTCCCAGGCGAGCTATTCACAAGTAAATCCTAGACGCTCGATCTTGGTTATTTTCGCTTTCGCGGCTGGCAGCAAAGTTCCGAACCATGTTTATGTGAATAACTCTTGAACCGTAAGTCACAGACGCTCGCTCTTGGCTGCATTCGTTTCAGCTCGTGGCAGCCAGTCTAAAAAACACTATCTTGGACTTCTCTGGATGTTTCCCAGGCGAGCTATTGGCAGCATGTTTTGAACCACTGTTTCTGAGGCTAATTCTTGAACCGTAAGTCATAGACGCTCGATCTTGGCGGCATTCGTCTCAGCGCCTGGCAATTAGTATAGAAGCACTGTTTCCCACTGTTTCTGAGGCTAATTCTTGAACCGTAAGTCTTAGACGCTTGATCTTGGCGGCATTCGTCTCAGCGCCTGGCAATTAGTATAGAAGCACTGTCTTTGACTTCTCTGGATGTTTCCCAGGCGAGCTATTCACAAGTAAATCCTAGACGCTCGATCTTGGTTACTTTCGCTTTCGCGGCTGGCAGCAAAGTTCAGAACCATGTTTCTGTGAATAACTCTTGAATCGTAAGTCACAGACGCTCGCTCTTGGTTGCATTCGTTTCAGCTCGTGGCAGCCAGTCTAAAAAACACTATATTGGACTTCTCTGGATGTTTCCCAGGCGAGCTATTAGCAGCATGTTCAGAACCACTGTTTCTGAGGCTAATTCTTGAACCGTAAGTCATAGACGCTCGATCTTGGCGGCATTCGTCTCAGCGCCTGGCAATTAGTATAGAAGCACTGTTTCCCACTGTTTCTGAGGCTAATTCTTGAACCGTAAGTCTTAGACGCTTGATCTTGGCGGCATTCGTCTCAGCGCCTGGCAATTAGTATAGAAGCACTGTCTTTGACTTCTCTGGATGTTTCCCAGGCGAGCTATTCACAAGTAAATCCTAGACGCTCGATCTTGGTTACTTTCGCTTTCGCGGCTGGCAGCAAAGTTCAGAACCATGTTTCTGTGAATAACTCTTGAACCGTAAGTCACAGACGCTCGCTCTTGGCTGCATGCGTTTCAGCTCGTGGCAGCCAGTCTAAAAAAACACTATCTTGGACTTCTCTGGATGTTTCCCAGGCGAGCTATTGGCAGCATGTTCAGAACCACTGTTTCTGAGGCAAATTCTTGAACCGTAAGTCATAGACGCTCGATCTTGGCGGCATTCGTCTCAGCGCCTGGCAATTAGTACAGAAGCACTGTTTCCCACTGTTTCTGAGGCTAATTCTTGAACCGTAAGTCATAGACGCTCGATCTTGGCGGCATTCGTCTCAGCGCCTGGCAATTAGTATAGAAGCACTGTTTCCCACTGTTTCTGAGGCTAATTCTTGAACCGTAAGTCTTAGACGCTTGATCTTGGCGGCATAAGTCTCAGCGCCTGGCAATTAGTATAGAAGCACTGTCTTTGACTTATCTGAAAGTTTCCCAGGCGAGCTATTCACAAGTAAATCCTAGACGCTCGATCTTGGTTATTTTCGCTTTCGCGGCTGGCAGCAAAGTTCCGAACCATGTTTATGTGAATAACTCTTGAACCGTAGGTCACAGACGCTCGCTCTTGGCTGCATTCGTTTCAGCTCGTGGCAGCCAGTCTAAAAAACACTATCTTGGACTTCTCTGGATGTTTCCCAGGCGAGCTATTGGCAGCATGTTTTGAACCACTGTTTCTGAGGCTAATTCTTGAACCGTAAGTCATAGACGCTCGATCTTGGCGGCATTCGTCTCATCGCCTGGCAATTAGTATAGAAGCACTGTTTCCCACTGTTTCTGAGGCTAATTCTTGAACCGTAAGTCTTAGACGCTTGATCTTGGCGGCATTCGTCTCAGCGCCTGGCAATTAGTATAGAAGCACTGTCTTTGACTTCTCTGGATGTTTCCCAGGCGAGCTATTGACTAGTAAATCCTAGACGCTCGATCTTGGTTATTTTCGCTTTCGCGGCTGGCAGCAAAGTTCCGAACCATGTTTCTGTGAATAACTCTTGAACCGTAAGTCACAGACGCTCGCTCTTGGCTGCATTCGTTTCAGCTCGTGGCAGCCAGTCTAAAAAACACTATCTTGGACTTCTCTGGATGTTTCCCAGGCGAGCTATTGGCAGCATGTTTTGAACCACTGTTTCTGAGGCTAATTCTTGAACCGTAAGTCATAGACGCTCGATCTTGGCGGCATTCGTCTCAGCGCCTGGCAATTAGTATAGAAGCACTGTTTCCCACTGTTTCTGAGGCTAATTCTTGAACCGTAAGTCTTAGACGCTTGATCTTGGCGGCATTCGTCTCAGCGCCTGGCAATTAGTATAGAAGCACTGTCTTTGACTTTTCTGGATGTTTCCCAGGCGAGCTATTCACAAGTAAATCCTCTTGGCGGCATTCGTCTCAGCGCCTGGCAATTAGTATAGAAGCACTGTCTTTGACTTCTCTGGATGTTTCCCAGGCGAGCTATTCACAAGTAAATCCTAGACGCTCGATCTTGGTTACTTTCGCTTTCGCGGCTGGCAGCAAAGTTCAGAACCATGTTTCTGTGAATAACTCTTGAACCGTAAGTCACAGACGCTCGCTCTTGGCTGCATTCGTTTCAGCTCGTGGCAGCCAGTCTAAAAAACACTATCTTGGACTTCTCTGGATGTTTCCCAGGCGAGCTATTGGCAGCATGTTCAGAACCACTGTTTCTGAGGCTAATTCTTGAACCGTAAGTCATAGACGCTCGATCTTGGCGGCATTCGTCTCAGCGCCTGGCAATTAGTATAGAAGCACTGTTTCCCACTGTTTCTGAGGCTAATTCTTGAACCGTAAGTCTTAGACGCTTGATCCTTGCGGCATTCGTCTCAGCGCCTGGCAATTAGTATAGCTGCACTGTCGTTGACTTCTCTGGATGTTTTCCAGGCGAGCTATTCACAAGTAAATCCTAGACGCTCGATCTTGGTTGCTTTCGCTTTCGCGGCTGGCAGCAAATTTCAGAACCATGTTTATGTGAATAACTTTTGAACCGTAAGTCACAGACGCTCGCTCTTGGCTGCATTCGTTTCAGCTCGTGGCAGCCAGTCTAAAAAAAACACTATCTTGGACTTCTCTGGATGTTTCCCAGGCGAGCTATTGGCAGCATGCTCAGAACCACTGTTTCTGAGGCTAATTCTTGAACCGTAAGTCTTAGACGCTTGATCTTGGCGGCATTCGTCTCAGCGCCTGGCAATTAGTATAGAAGCACTGTTTCCCACTGTTTCTGAGGCTAATTCTTGAACCGTAAGTCTTAGACGCTTGATCTTGGCGGCATTCGTCTCAGCGCCTGGCAATTAGTATAGAAGCACTGTCTTTGACTTCTCTGGATGTTTCCCAGGCGAGCTATTCACAAGTAAATCCTAGACGCTCGATCTTGGTTACTTTCGCTTTCGCAGCTGGCAGCAAAGTTCAGAACCATGTTTCTGTGAATAACTCTTGAACCGTAAGTCACAGACGCTCGCTCTTGGCTGCATTCGTTTCAGCTCGTGGCAGCCAGTCTAAAAAAACACTATCTTGGACTTCTCTGGATGTTTCCCAGGCGAGCTATTGGCAGCATGTTCAAAACCACTGTTTCTGAGGCTAATTCTTGAACCGTAAGTCATAGACGCTCGATCTTGGCGGCATTCGTCTCAGCACCTGGCAATTAGTATAGAAGCACTGTTTCCCACTGTTTCTGAGGCTAATTCTTGAACCGTAAGTCTTAGACGCTTGATCTTGGCGGCATTCGTCTCAGCGCCTGGCAATTAGTATAGAAGCACTGTCTTTGACTTATCTGAAAGTTTCCCAGGCGAGCTATTCACAAGTAAATCCTAGACGCTCGATCTTGGTTATTTTCGCTTTCGCGGCTGGCAGCAAAGTTCCGAACCATGTTTATGTGAATAACTCTTGAACCGTAAGTCACAGACGCTCGCTCTTGGCTGCATTCGTTTCAGCTCGTGGCAGCCAGTCTAAAAAACACTACCTTGGACTTCTCTGGATGTTTCCCAGGCGAGCTATTGGCAGCATGTTTTGAACCACTGTTTCTGAGGCTAATTCTTGAACCGTAAGTCATAGACGCTCGATCTTGGCGGCATTCGTCTCAGCGCCTGGCAATTAGTATAGAAGCACTGTTTCCCACTGTTTCTGAGGCTAATTCTTGAACCGTAAGTCTTAGACGCTTGATCTTGGCGGCATTCGTCTCAGCGCCTGGCAATTAGTATAGAAGCACTGTCTTTGACTTCTCTGGATGTTTCCCAGGCGAGCTATTCACAAGTAAATCCTAGACGCTCGATCTTGGTTACTTTCGCTTTCGCGGCTGGCAGCAAAGTTCAGAACCATGTTTCTGTGAATAACTCTTGAATCGTAAGTCACAGACGCTCGCTCTTGGTTGCATTCGTTTCAGCTCGTGGCAGCCAGTCTAAAAAACACTATATTGGACTTCTCTGGATGTTTCCCAGGCGAGCTATTAGCAGCATGTTCAGAACCACTGTTTCTGAGGCTAATTCTTGAACCGTAAGTCATAGACGCTCGATCTTGGCGGCATTCGTCTCAGCGCCTGGCAATTAGTATAGAAGCACTGTTTCCCACTGTTTCTGAGGCTAATTCTTGAACCGTAAGTCTTAGACGCTTGATCTTGGCGGCATTCGTCTCAGCGCCTGGCAATTAGTATAGAAGCACTGTCTTTGACTTCTCTGGATGTTTCCCAGGCGAGCTATTCACAAGTAAATCCTAGACGCTCGATCTTGGTTACTTTCGCTTTCGCGGCTGGCAGCAAAGTTCAGAACCATGTTTCTGTGAATAACTCTTGAACCGTAAGTCACAGACGCTCGCTCTTGGCTGCATGCGTTTCAGCTCGTGGCAGCCAGTCTAAAAAAACACTATCTTGGACTTCTCTGGATGTTTCCCAGGCGAGCTATTGGCAGCATGTTCAGAACCACTGTTTCTGAGGCAAATTCTTGAACCGTAAGTCATAGACGCTCGATCTTGGCGGCATTCGTCTCAGCGCCTGGCAATTAGTACAGAAGCACTGTTTCCCACTGTTTCTGAGGCTAATTCTTGAACCGTAAGTCATAGACGCTCGATCTTGGCGGCATTCGTCTCAGCGCCTGGCAATTAGTATAGAAGCACTGTTTCCCACTGTTTCTGAGGCTAATTCTTGAACCGTAAGTCTTAGACGCTTGATCTTGGCGGCATAAGTCTCAGCGCCTGGCAATTAGTATAGAAGCACTGTCTTTGACTTATCTGAAAGTTTCCCAGGCGAGCTATTCACAAGTAAATCCTAGACGCTCGATCTTGGTTATTTTCGCTTTCGCGGCTGGCAGCAAAGTTCCGAACCATGTTTATGTGAATAACTCTTGAACCGTAGGTCACAGACGCTCGCTCTTGGCTGCATTCGTTTCAGCTCGTGGCAGCCAGTCTAAAAAACACTATCTTGGACTTCTCTGGATGTTTCCCAGGCGAGCTATTGGCAGCATGTTTTGAACCACTGTTTCTGAGGCTAATTCTTGAACCGTAAGTCATAGACGCTCGATCTTGGCGGCATTCGTCTCATCGCCTGGCAATTAGTATAGAAGCACTGTTTCCCACTGTTTCTGAGGCTAATTCTTGAACCGTAAGTCTTAGACGCTTGATCTTGGCGGCATTCGTCTCAGCGCCTGGCAATTAGTATAGAAGCACTGTCTTTGACTTTTCTGGATGTTTCCCAGGCGAGCTATTCACAAGTAAATCCTCTTGGCGGCATTCGTCTCAGCGCCTGGCAATTAGTATAGAAGCACTGTCTTTGACTTCTCTGGATGTTTCCCAGGCGAGCTATTCACAAGTAAATCCTAGACGCTCGATCTTGGTTACTTTCGCTTTCGCGGCTGGCAGCAAAGTTCAGAACCATGTTTCTGTGAATAACTCTTGAACCGTAAGTCACAGACGCTCGCTCTTGGCTGCATTCGTTTCAGCTCGTGGCAGCCAGTCTAAAAAACACTATCTTGGACTTCTCTGGATGTTTCCCAGGCGAGCTATTGGCAGCATGTTCAGAACCACTGTTTCTGAGGCTAATTCTTGAACCGTAAGTCATAGACGCTCGATCTTGGCGGCATTCGTCTCAGCGCCTGGCAATTAGTATAGAAGCACTGTTTCCCACTGTTTCTGAGGCTAATTCTTGAACCGTAAGTCTTAGACGCTTGATCCTTGCGGCATTCGTCTCAGCGCCTGGCAATTAGTATAGCTGCACTGTCGTTGACTTCTCTGGATATTTTCCAGGCGAGCTATTCACAAGTAAATCCTAGACGCTCGATCTTGGTTGCTTTCGCTTTCGCGGCTGGCAGCAAATTTCAGAACCATGTTTATGTGAATAACTTTTGAACCGTAAGTCACAGACGCTCGCTCTTGGCTGCATTCGTTTCAGCTCGTGGCAGCCAGTCTAAAAAAAACACTATCTTGGACTTCTCTGGATGTTTCCCAGGCGAGCTATTGGCAGCATGCTCAGAACCACTGTTTCTGAGGCTAATTCTTGAACCGTAAGTCTTAGACGCTTGATCTTGGCGGCATTCGTCTCAGCGCCTGGCAATTAGTATAGAAGCACTGTTTCCCACTGTTTCTGAGGCTAATTCTTGAACCGTAAGTCTTAGACGCTTGATCTTGGCGGCATTCGTCTCAGCGCCTGGCAATTAGTATAGAAGCACTGTCTTTGACTTCTCTGGATGTTTCCCAGGCGAGCTATTCACAAGTAAATCCTAGACGCTCGATCTTGGTTACTTTCGCTTTCGCGGCTGGCAGCAAAGTTCAGAACCATGTTTCTGTGAATAACTCTTGAACCGTAAGTCACAGACGCTCGCTCTTGGCTGCATGCGTTTCAGCTCGTGGCAGCCAGTCTAAAAAAACACTATCTTGGACTTCTCTGGATGTTTCCCAGGCGAGCTATTGGCAGCATGTTCAGAACCACTGTTTCTGAGGCAAATTCTTGAACCGTAAGTCATAGACGCTCGATCTTGGCGGCATTCGTCTCAGCGCCTGGCAATTAGTACAGAAGCACTGTTTCCCACTGTTTCTGAGGCTAATTCTTGAACCGTAAGTCATAGACGCTCGATCTTGGCGGCATTCGTCTCAGCGCCTGGCAATTAGTATAGAAGCACTGTTTCCCACTGTTTCTGAGGCTAATTCTTGAACCGTAAGTCTTAGACGCTTGATCTTGGCGGCATAAGTCTCAGCGCCTGGCAATTAGTATAGAAGCACTGTCTTTGACTTATCTGAAAGTTTCCCAGGCGAGCTATTCACAAGTAAATCCTAGACGCTCGATCTTGGTTATTTTCGCTTTCGCGGCTGGCAGCAAAGTTCCGAACCATGTTTATGTGAATAACTCTTGAACCGTAGGTCACAGACGCTCGCTCTTGGCTGCATTCGTTTCAGCTCGTGGCAGCCAGTCTAAAAAACACTATCTTGGACTTCTCTGGATGTTTCCCAGGCGAGCTATTGGCAGCATGTTTTGAACCACTGTTTCTGAGGCTAATTCTTGAACCGTAAGTCATAGACGCTCGATCTTGGCGGCATTCGTCTCATCGCCTGGCAATTAGTATAGAAGCACTGTTTCCCACTGTTTCTGAGGCTAATTCTTGAACCGTAAGTCTTAGACGCTTGATCTTGGCGGCATTCGTCTCAGCGCCTGGCAATTAGTATAGAAGCACTGTCTTTGACTTCTCTGGATGTTTCCCAGGCGAGCTATTCACAAGTAAATCCTAGACGCTCGATCTTGGTTACTTTCGCTTTCGCGGCTGGCAGCAAAGTTCAGAACCATGTTTCTGTGAATAACTCTTGAACCGTAAGTCACAGACGCTCGCTCTTGGCTGCATTCGTTTCAGCTCGTGGCAGCCAGTCTAAAAAAACACTATCTTGGACTTCTCTGGATGTTTCCCAGGCGAGCTATTGGCAGCATGTTCAAAACCACTGTTTCTGAGGCTAATTCTTGAACCGTAAGTCATAGACGCTCGATCTTGGCGGCATTCGTCTCAGCGCCTGGCAATTAGTATAGAAGCACTGTTTCCCACTGTTTCTGAGGCTAATTCTTGAACCGTAAGTCATAGACGCTCGATCTTGGCGGCATTCGTCTCAGCGCCTGGCAATTAGTATAGAAGCACTGTTTCCCACTGTTTCTGAGGCTAATTCTTGAACCGTAAGTCTTAGACGCTTGATCTTGGCGGCATTCGTCTCAGCGCCTGGCAATTAGTATAGAAGCACTGTCTTTGACTTATCTGAAAGTTTCCCAGGCGAGCTATTCACAAGTAAATCCTAGACGCTCGATCTTGGTTATTTTCGCTTTCGCGGCTGGCAGCAAAGTTCCGAACCATGTTTCTGTGAATAACTCTTGAACCGTAAGTCACAGACGCTCGCTCTTGGCTGCATTCGTTTCAGCTCGTGGCAGCCAGTCTAAAAAACACTATCTTGGACTTCTCTGGATGTTTCCCAGGCGAGCTATTGGCAGCATGTTTTGAACCTCTGTTTCTGAGGCTAATTCTTGAACCGTAAGTCATAGACGCTCGATCTTGGCGGCATTCGTCTCAGCGCCTGGCAATTAGTATAGAAGCACTGTTTCCCACTGTTTCTGAGGCTAATTCTTGAACCGTAAGTCTTAGACGCTTGATCTTGGCGGCATTCGTCTCAGCGCCTGGCAATTAGTATAGAAGCACTGTCTTTGACTTCTCTGGATGTTTCCCAGGCGAGCTATTCACAAGTAAATCCTAGACGCTCGATCTTGGTTACTTTCGCTTTCGCGGCTGGCAGCAAAGTTCAGAACCATGTTTCTGTGAATAACTCTTGAACCGTAAGTCACAGACGCTCGCTCTTGGCTGCATGCGTTTCAGCTCGTGGCAGCCAGTCTAAAAAAACACTATCTTGGACTTCTCTGGATGTTTCCCAGGCGAGCTATTGGCAGCATGTTCAGAACCACTGTTTCTGAGGCAAATTCTTGAACCGTAAGTCATAGACGCTCGATCTTGGCGGCATTCGTCTCAGCGCCTGGCAATTAGTACAGAAGCACTGTTTCCCACTGTTTCTGAGGCTAATTCTTGAACCGTAAGTCATAGACGCTCGATCTTGGCGGCATTCGTCTCAGCGCCTGGCAATTAGTATAGAAGCACTGTTTCCCACTGTTTCTGAGGCTAATTCTTGAACCGTAAGTCTTAGACGCTTGATCTTGGCGGCATACGTCTCAGCGCCTGGCAATTAGTATAGAAGCACTGTCTTTGACTTATCTGAAAGTTTCCCAGGCGAGCTATTCACAAGTAAATCCTAGACGCTCGATCTTGGTTATTTTCGCTTTCGCGGCTGGCAGCAAAGTTCCGAACCATGTTTATGTGAATAACTCTTGAACCGTAGGTCACAGACGCTCGCTCTTGGCTGCATTCGTTTCAGCTCGTGGCAGCCAGTCTAAAAAACACTATCTTGGACTTCTCTGGATGTTTCCCAGGCGAGCTATTGGCAGCATGTTCAGAACCACTGTTTCTGAGGCTAATTCTTGAACCGTAAGTCATAGACGCTCGATCTTGGCGGCATTCGTCTCAGCACCTGGCAATTAGTATAGAAGCACTGTCTTTGACTTCTCTGGATGTTTCCCAGGCGAGCTATTGACAAGTAAATCCTAGACGCTCGATCTTGGTTATTTTCGCTTTCGCGGCTGGCAGCAAAGTTCCGAACCATGTTTCTGTGAATAACTCTTGAACCGTAAGTCACAGACGCTCGCTCTTGGTTGCATTCGTTTCAGCTCGTGGCAGCCAGTCTAAAAAACACTATATTGGACTTCTCTGGATGTTTCCCAGGCGAGCTATTAGCAGCATGTTCAGAACCACTGTTTCTGAGGCTAATTCTTGAACCGTAAGTCATAGACGCTCGATCTTGGCGGCATTCGTCTCAGCGCCTGGCAATTAGTATAGAAGCACTGTTTCCCACTGTTTCTGAGGCTAATTCTTGAACCGTAAGTCTTAGACGCTTGTTCTTGGCGGCATTCGTCTCAGCGCCTGGCAATTAGTATAGAAGCACTGTCTTTGACTTCTCTGGATGTTTCCCAGGCGAGCTATTCACAAGTAAATCCTAGACGCTCGATCTTGGTTACTTTCGCTTTCGCGGCTGGCAGCAAAGTTCAGAACCATGTTTCTGTGAATAACTCTTGAACCGTAAGTCACAGACGCTCGCTCTTGGCTGCATTCGTTTCAGCTCGTGGCAGCCAGTCTAAAAAAAACACTATCTTGGACTTCTCTGGATGTTTCCCAGGCGAGCTATTGGCAGCATGTTCAAAACCACTGTTTCTGAGGCTAATTCTTGAACCGTAAGTCATAGACGCTCGATCTTGGCGGCATTCGTCTCAGCGCCTGGCAATTAGTATAGAAGCACTGTTTCCCACTGTTTCTGAGGCTAATTCTTGAACCGTAAGTCATAGACGCTCGATCTTGGCGGCATTCGTCTCAGCGCCTGGCAATTAGTATAGAAGCACTGTTTCCCACTGTTTCTGAGGCTAATTCTTGAACCGTAAGTCTTAGACGCTTGATCTTGGCGGCATTCGTCTCAGCGCCTGGCAATTAGTATAGAAGCACTGTCTTTGACTTATCTGAAAGTTTCCCAGGCGAGCTATTCACAAGTAAATCCTAGACGCTCGATCTTGGTTATTTTCGCTTTCGCGGCTGGCAGCAAAGTTCCGAACCATGTTTATGTGAATAACTCTTGAACCGTAAGTCACAGACGCTCGCTCTTGGCTGCATTCGTTTCAGCTCGTGGCAGCCAGTCTAAAAAACACTATCTTGGACTTCTCTGGATGTTTCCCAGGCGAGCTATTGGCAGCATGTTTTGAACCACTGTTTCTGAGGCTAATTCTTGAACCGTAAGTCATAGACGCTCGATCTTGGCGGCATTCGTCTCAGCGCCTGGCAATTAGTATAGAAGCACTGTTTCCCACTGTTTCTGAGGCTAATTCTTGAACCGTAAGTCTTAGACGCTTGATCTTGGCGGCATTCGTCTCAGCGCCTGGCAATTAGTATAGAAGCACTGTCTTTGACTTCTCTGGATGTTTCCCAGGCGAGCTATTCACAAGTAAATCCTAGACGCTCGATCTTGGTTACTTTCGCTTTCGCGGCTGGCAGCAAAGTTCAGAACCATGTTTCTGTGAATAACTCTTGAATCGTAAGTCACAGACGCTCGCTCTTGGTTGCATTCGTTTCAGCTCGTGGCAGCCAGTCTAAAAAACACTATATTGGACTTCTCTGGATGTTTCCCAGGCGAGCTATTAGCAGCATGTTCAGAACCACTGTTTCTGAGGCTAATTCTTGAACCGTAAGTCATAGACGCTCGATCTTGGCGGCATTCGTCTCAGCGCCTGGCAATTAGTATAGAAGCACTGTTTCCCACTGTTTCTGAGGCTAATTCTTGAACCGTAAGTCTTAGACGCTTGATCTTGGCGGCATTCGTCTCAGCGCCTGGCAATTAGTATAGCTGCACTGTCTTTGACTTCTCTGGATGTTTTCCAGGCGAGCTATTCACAAGTAAATCCTAGACGCTCGATCTTGGTTGCTTTCGCTTTCGCGGCTGGCAGCAAAGTTCAGAACCATGTTTATGTGAATAACTTTTGAACCGTAAGTCACAGACGCTCGCTCTTGGCTGCATTCGTTTCAGCTCGTGGCAGCCAGTCTAAAAAAAACACTATCTTGGACTTCTCTGGATGTTTCCCAGGCGAGCTATTGGCAGCATGTTCAGAACCACTGTTTCTGAGGCTAATTCTTGAACCGTAAGTCATAGACGCTCGATCTTGGCGGCATTCGTCTCAGCGCCTGGCAATTAGTATAGAAGCACTGTCTTTGACTTCTCTGGATGTTTCCCAGGCGAGCTATTGACTAGTAAATCCTAGACGCTCGATCTTGGTTATTTTCGCTTTCGCGGCTGGCAGCAAAGTTCCGAACCATGTTTCTGTGAATAACTCTTGAACCGTAAGTCACAGACGCTCGCTCTTGGCTGCATTCGTTTCAGCTCGTGGCAGCCAGTCTAAAAAACACTATCTTGGACTTATCTGGATGTTTCCCAGGCGAGCTATTGGCAGCATGTTTTGAACCACTGTTTCTGAGGCTAATTCTTGAACCGTAAGTCATAGACGCTCGATCTTGGCGGCATTCGTCTCAGCGCCTGGCAATTAGTATAGAAGCACTGTTTCCCACTGTTTCTGAGGCTAATTCTTGAACCGTAAGTCTTAGACGCTTGATCTTGGCGGCATTCGTCTCAGCGCCTGGCAATTAGTATAGAAGCACTGTCTTTGACTTCTCTGGATGTTTCCCAGGCGAGCTATTCACAAGTAAATCCTAGACGCTCGATCTTGGTTACTTTCGCTTTCGCGGCTGGCAGCAAAGTTCAGAACCATGTTTCTGTGAATAACTCTTGAACCGTAAGTCACAGACGCTCGCTCTTGGCTCCATTCGTTTCAGCTCGTGGCAGCCAGTCTAAAAAACACTATCTTGGACTTCTCTGGATGTTTCCCAGGCGAGCTATTGGCAGCATGTTCAAAACCACTGTTTCTGAGGCTAATTCTTGAACCGTAAGTCATAGACGCTCGATCTTGGCGGCATTCGTCTCAGCGCCTGGCAATTAGTATAGAAGCACTGTTTCCCACTGTTTCTGAGGATAATTCTTGAACCGTAAGTCATAGACGCTCGATCTTGGCGGCATTCGTCTCAGCGCCTGGCAATTAGTATAGAAGCACTGTTTCCCACTGTTTCTGAGGCTAATTCTTGAACCGTAAGTCTTAGACGCTTGATCTTGGCGGCATTCGTCTCAGCGCCTGGCAATTAGTATAGAAGCACTGTCTTTGACTTCTCTGGATGTTTCCCAGGCGAGCTATTCACAAGTAAATCCTAGACGCTCGATCTTGGTTACTTTCGCTTTCGCGGCTGGCAGCAAAGTTCAGAACCATGTTTCTGTGAATAACTCTTGAATCGTAAGTCACAGACGCTCGCTCTTGGTTGCATTCGTTTCAGCTCGTGGCAGCCAGTCTAAAAAACACTATATTGGACTTCTCTGGATGTTTCCCAGGCGAGCTATTAGCAGCATGTTCAGAACCACTGTTTCTGAGGCTAATTCTTGAACCGTAAGTCATAGACGCTCGATCTTGGCGGCATTCGTCTCAGCGCCTGGCAATTAGTATAGAAGCACTGTTTCCCACTGTTTCTGAGGCTAATTCTTGAACCGTAAGTCTTAGACGCTTGATCTTGGCGGCATTCGTCTCAGCGCCTGGCAATTAGTATAGAAGCACTGTCTTTGACTTCTCTGGATGTTTCCCAGGCGAGCTATTCACAAGTAAATCCTAGACGCTCGATCTTGGTTACTTTCGCTTTCGCGGCTGGCAGCAAAGTTCAGAACCATGTTTCTATGAATAACTCTTGAACCGTAAGTCACAGACGCTCGCTCTTGGCTGCATTCGTTTCAGCTCGTGGCAGCCAGTCTAAAAAAACACTATCTTGGACTTCTCTGGATGTTTCCCAGGCGAGCTATTGGCAGCATGTTCAAAACCACTGTTTCTGAGGCTAATTCTTGAACCGTAAGTCATAGACGCTCGATCTTGGCGGCATTCGTCTCAGCGCCTGGCAATTAGTATAGAAGCACTGTTTCCCACTGTTTCTGAGGCTAATTCTTGAACCGTAAGTCATAGACGCTCGATCTTGGCGGCATTCGTCTCAGCGCCTGGCAATTAGTATAGAAGCACTGTTTCCCACTGTTTCTGAGGCTAATTCTTGAACCGTAAGTCTTAGACGCTTGATCTTGGCGGCATTCGTCTCAGCGCCTGGCAATTAGTATAGAAGCACTGTCTTTGACTTATCTGAAAGTTTCCCAGGCGAGCTATTCACAAGTAAATCCTAGACGCTCGATCTTGGTTATTTTCGCTTTCGCGGCTGGCAGCAAAGTTCCGAACCATGTTTATGTGAATAACTCTTGAACCGTAAGTCACAGACGCTCGCTCTTGGCTGCATTCGTTTCAGCTCGTGGCAGCCAGTCTAAAAAACACTATCTTGGACTTCTCTGGATGTTTCCCAGGCGAGCTATTGGCAGCATGTTTTGAACCACTGTTTCTGAGGCTAATTCTTGAACCGTAAGTCATAGACGCTCGATCTTGGCGGCATTCGTCTCAGCGCCTGGCAATTAGTATAGAAGCACTGTTTCCCACGCTAATTCTTGAACCGTAAGTCTTAGACGCTTGATCTTGGCGGCATTCGTCTCAGCGCCTGGCAATTAGTATAGCTGCACTGTCTTTGACTTCTCTGGATGTTTTCCAGGCGAGCTATTCACAAGTAAATCCTAGACGCTCGATCTTGGTTGCTTTCGCTTTCGCGGCTGGCAGCAAAGTTCAGAACCATGTTTATGTGAATAACTTTTGAACCGTAAGTCACAGACGCTCGCTCTTGGCTGCATTCGTTTCAGCTCGTGGCAGCCAGTCTAAAAAAAACACTATCTTGGACTTCTCTGGATGTTTCCCAGGCGAGCTATTGGCAGCATGTTCAGAACCACTGTTTCTGAGGCTAATTCTTGAACCGTAAGTCATAGACGCTCGATCTTGGCGGCATTCGTCTCAGCGCCTGGCAATTAGTATAGAAGCACTGTTTCCCACTGTTTCTGAGGCTAATTCTTGAACCGTAAGTCATAGACGCTCGATCTTGGCGGCATTCGTCTCAGCGCCTGGCAATTAGTATAGAAGCACTGTCTTTGACTTATCTGAAAGTTTCCCAGGCGAGCTATTCACAAGTAAATCCTAGACGCTCGATCTTGGTTACTTTCGCTTTCGCGGCTGGCAGCAAAGTTCAGAACCATGTTTCTGTGAATAACTCTTGAACCGTAAGTCACAGACGCTCGCTCTTGGCTGCATGCGTTTCAGCTCGTGGCAGCCAGTCTGAAAAAACACTATCTTGGACTTCTCTGGATGTTTCCCAGGCGAGCTATTGGCAGCATGTTCAGAACCACTGTTTCTGAGGCTAATTCTTGAACCGTAAGTCATAGACGCTCGATCTTGGCGGCATTCGTCTCAGCGCCTGGCAATTAGTATAGAAGCACTGTTTCCCACTGTTTCTGAGGCTAATTCTTGAACCGTAAGTCTTAGACGCTTGATCTTGGCGGCATTCGTCTCAGCGCCTGGCAATTAGTATGGAAGCACTATCTTTGACTTCTCTGGATGTTTCCCAGGCGAGCTATTGACAAGTAAATCCTAGACGCTCGATCTTGGTTATTTTCGCTTTCGCGGCTGGCAGCAAAGTTCAGAACCATGTTTCTGTGAATAACTCTTGAACCGTAAGTGACAGACGCTCGCTCTTGGCTGCATTCGTTTCAGCTCGTGGCAGTCAGTCTAAAAAACACTATCTTGGACTTCTCTGGATGTTTCCCAGGCGAGCTATTGGCAGCATGTTTAGAACCACTGTTTCTGAGGCTAATTCATGAACCGTAAGTCATAGACGCTCGATCTTGGCGGTATTCGTCTCAGCACCTGGAAATTAGTATAGAAGCACTGTTTCCCACTGTTTCTGAGGCTAATTCTTGAACCGTAAGTCATAGACTCTCGATCTTGGCGGCATTCGTCTCAGCGCCTGGCAATTAGTATAGAAGCACTGTCTTTGACTTCACTGGATGTTTCCCAGGCGAGCTATTGACAAGTAAATCCTAGACGCTCGATCTTGGTTATTTTCGCTTTCGCGGCTGGCAGCAAAGTTCAGAACCATGTTTCTGTGAATCACTCTTGAACCGTAAGTCACAGACGCTCGCTCTTGGCTGCATTCGTTTCAGCTCGTGGCAGCCAGTTTAAAAAAAACACTATCTTGGACTTCTCTGGATGTTTCCCAGGCGAGCTATTGGCAGCATGTTCAGAACCACTGTTTCTGAGGCTAATTCTTGAACCGTAAGTCATAGACGCTCGATCTTGGCGGCATTCGTCTCAGCGCCTGGCAATTAGTATAGAAGCACTGTCTTTGACTTCTCTGGATGTTTCCCAGGCGAGCTATTGACAAGTAAATCCTAGACGCTCGATCTTGGTTACTTTCGCTTTCGCGGCTGGCAGCAAAGTTCAGAACCATGTTTCTGTGAATAACTCTTGAACCGTAAGTCACAGACGCTCGCTCTTGGCTGCATTCGTTTCAGCTCGTGGCAGCCAGTCTAAAAAAAACACTATCTTGGACTTCTCTGTATGTTTCCCAGGCGAGCTATTGGCAGCATGTTCAAAACCACTGTTTCTGAGGCTAATTCTTGAACCGTAAGTCATAGACGCTCGATCTTGGCGGCATTCGTCTCAGCGCCTGGCAATTAGTATAGAAGCACTGTTTCCCACTGTTTCTGAGGCTAATTCTTGAACCGTAAGTCTTAGACGCTTGATCTTGGCGGCATTCGTCTCAGCGCCTGGCAATTAGTATAGAAGCACTGTCTTTGACTTATCTGAAAGTTTCCCAGGCGAGCTATTCACAAGTAAATCCTAGACGCTCGATCTTGGTTACTTTCGCTTTCGCGGCTGGCAGCAAAGTTCAGAACCATGTTTCTGTGAATAACTCTTGAACCGTAAGTCACAGACGCTCGCTCTTGGCTGCATGCGTTTCAGCTCGTGGCAGCCAGTCTAAAAAAACACTATCTTGGACTTCTCTGGATGTTTCCCAGGCGAGCTATTGGCAGCATGTTCAGAACCACTGTTTCTGAGGCTAATTCTTGAACCGTAAGTCATAGACGCTCGATCTTGGCGGCATTCGTCTCAGCGCCTGGCAATTAGTATAGAAGCACTGTTTCCCACTGTTTCTGAGGCTAATTCTTGAACCGTAAGTCTTAGACGCTTGATCTTGGCGGCATTCGTCTCAGCGCCTGGCAATTAGTATGGAAGCACTATCTTTGACTTCTCTGGATGTTTCCCAGGCGAGCTATTGACAAGTAAATCCTAGACGCTCGATCTTGGTTATTTTCGCTTTCGCGGCTGGCAGCAAAGTTCAGAACCATGTTTCTGTGAATAACTCTTGAACCGTAAGTGACAGACGCTCGCTCTTGGCTGCATTCGTTTCAGCTCGTGGCAGCCAGTCTAAAAAACACTATCTTGGACTTCTCTGGATGTTTCCCAGGCGAGCTATTGGCAGCATGTTCAGAACCACTGTTTCTGAGGCTAATTCTTGAACCGTAAGTCATAGACGCTCGATCTTGGCGGCAATCGTCTCAGCGCCTGGCAATTAGTATAGAAGCACTGTTTCCCACTGTTTCTGAGGCTAATTCTTGAACCGTAAGTCTTAGACGCTTGATCTTGGCGGCATTCGTCTCAGCGCCTGGCAATTAGTATAGCTGCACTGTTTTTGACTTCTCTGGATGTTTTCCAGGCGAGCTATTCACAAGTAAATCCTAGACGCTCGATCTTGGTTGCTTTCGCTTTCGCGGCTGGCAGCAAAGTTCAGAACCATGTATATGTGAATAACTTTTGAACCGTAAGTCACAGACGCTCGCTCTTGGCTGCATGCGTTTCAGCTCGTGGCAGCCAGTCTAAAAAAACACTATCTTGGACTTCTCTGGATGTTTCCCAGGCGAGCTATTGGCAGCATGTTCAGAACCACTGTTTCTGAGGCTAATTCTTGAACCGTAAGTCATAGACGCTCGACCTTGGCGGCATTCGTCTCAGCACCTGGCAATTAGTATAGAAGCACTGTCTTTGACTTCTCTGGATGTTTCCCAGGCGAGCTATTGACAAGTAAATCCTAGACGCTCGATCTTGGTTATTTTCGCTTTCGCGGCTGGCAGCAAAGTTCCGAACCATGTTTCTGTGAATAACTCTTGAACCGTAAGTCACAGACGCTCGCTCTTGGCTGCATTCGTTTCAGCTCGTGGCAGCCAGTCTAAAAAAACACTATCTTGGACTTCTCTGGATGTTTCCCAGGCGAGCTATTGGCAGCATGTTTTGAACCACTGTTTCTGAGGCTAATTCTTGAACCGTAAGTCTTAGACGCTTGATCTTGGCGGCATTCGTCTCAGCGCCTGGCAATTAGTATAGAAGCACTGTCTTTGACTTCTCTGGATGTTTCCCAGGCGAGCTATTCACAAGTAAATCCTAGACGCTCGATCTTGGTTACTTTCGCTTTCGCGGCTGGCAACAAAGTTCAGAACCATGTTTCTGTGAATAACTCTTGAACCGTAAGTCACAGACGCTCGCTCTTGGCTGCATTCGTTTCAGCTCGTGGCAGCCAGTCTAAAAAAACACTATCTTGGACTTCTCTGGATGTTTCCCAGGCGAGCTATTGGCAGCATGTTCAAAACCACTGTTTCTGAGGCTAATTCTTGAACCGTAAGTCATAGACGCTCGATCTTGGCGGCATTCGTCTCAGCGCCTGGCAATTAGTATAGAAGCACTGTTTCCCACTGTTTCTGAGGCTAATTCTTGAACCGTAAGTCTTAGACGCTTGATCTTGGCGGCATTCGTCTCAGCGCCTGGCAATTAGTATAGAAGCACTGTCTTTGACTTATCTGAAAGTTTCCCAGGCGAGCTATTCACAAGTAAATCCTAGACGCTCGATCTTGGTTACTTTCGCTTTCGCGGCTGGCAGCAAAGTTCAGAACCATGTTTCTGTGAATAACTCTTGAACCGTAAGTCA
This sequence comes from Rhinoderma darwinii, assembly GCF_050947455.1. NCBI lineage: Eukaryota > Metazoa > Chordata > Amphibia > Anura > Rhinodermatidae > Rhinoderma > Rhinoderma darwinii. The sequence continues at coordinate 41,289 of NW_027463554.1, forward strand.
CAGACGCTCGCTCTTGGCTGCATGCGTTTCAGCTCGTGGCAGCCAGTCTAAAAAAACACTATCTTGGACTTCTCTGGATGTTTCCCAGGCGAGCTATTGGCAGCATGTTCAGAACCACTGTTTCTGAGGCTAATTCTTGAACCGTAAGTCATAGACGCTCGATCTTGGCGGCATTCGTCTCAGCGCCTGGCAATTAGTATAGAAGCACTGTTTCCCACTGTTTCTGAGGCTAATTCTTGAACCGTAAGTCTTAGACGCTTGATCTTGGCGGCATTCGTCTCAGCGCCTGGCAATTAGTATAGCTGCACTGTTTTTGACTTCTCTGGATGTTTTCCAGGCGAGCTATTCACAAGTAAATCCTAGACGCTCGATCTTGGTTGCTTTCGCTTTCGCGGCTGGCAGCAAAGTTCAGAACCATGTATATGTGAATAACTTTTGAACCGTAAGTCACAGACGCTCGCTCTTGGCTGCATGCGTTTCAGCTCGTGGCAGCCAGTCTAAAAAAACACTATCTTGGACTTCTCTGGATGTTTCCCAGGCGAGCTATTGGCAGCATGTTCAGAACCACTGTTTCTGAGGCTAATTCTTGAACCGTAAGTCATAGACGCTCGACCTTGGCGGCATTCGTCTCAGCACCTGGCAATTAGTATAGAAGCACTGTCTTTGACTTCTCTGGATGTTTCCCAGGCGAGCTATTGACAAGTAAATCCTAGACGCTCGATCTTGGTTATTTTCGCTTTCGCGGCTGGCAGCAAAGTTCCGAACCATGTTTCTGTGAATAACTCTTGAACCGTAAGTCACAGACGCTCGCTCTTGGCTGCATTCGTTTCAGCTCGTGGCAGCCAGTCTAAAAAACACTATCTTGGACTTCTCTGGATGTTTCCCAGGCGAGCTATTGGCAGCATGTTTTGAACCACTGTTTCTGAGGCTAATTCTTGAACCGTAAGTCTTAGACGCTTGATCTTGGCGGCATTCGTCTCAGCGCCTGGCAATTAGTATAGAAGCACTGTCTTTGACTTCTCTGGATGTTTCCCAGGCGAGCTATTCACAAGTAAATCCTAGACGCTCGATCTTGGTTACTTTCGCGGCTGGCAACAAAGTACAGAACCATGTTTCTGTGAATAACTCTTGAACCGTAAGTCACAGACGCTCGCTCTTGGCTGCATTCGTTTCAGCTCGTGGCAGCCAGTCTAAAAAATCACTATCTTGGACTTCTCTGGATGTTTCCCAGGCGAGCTATTGGCAGCATGTTCAAAACCACTGTTTCTGAGGCTAATTCTTGAACCGTAAGTCATAGACGCTCGATCTTGGCGGCATTCGTCTCAGCGCCTGGCAATTAGTATAGAAGCACTGTTTCCCACTGTTTCTGAGGCTAATTCTTGAACCGTAAGTCTTAGACGCTTGATCTTGGCGGCATTCGTCTCAGCGCCTGGAAATTAGCATAAAAGCACTGTCTTTGACTTATCTGAAAGTTTCCCAGGCGAGCTATTGACAAGTAAATCCTAGACGCTCGATCTTGGTTACTTTCGCTTTCGCGGCTGGCAGCAAAGTTTAGAACCATGTTTCTGTGAATAACTCTTGAACCGTAAGTCACAGACGCTCGCTCTTGGCTGCATTCGTTTCAGCTCGTGGCAGCCAGTCTAAAAAAACACTATCTTGGACTTCTCTGGATGTTTCCCAGGCGAGCTATTGGCAGCATGTTCAGAACCACTGTTTCTGAGGCTAATTCTTGAACCGTAAGTCATAGACGCTCGATCTTGGCGGCATTCGTCTCAGCGCCTGGCAATTAGTATAGAAGCACTGTTTCCCACTGTTTCTGAGGCTAATTCTTGAACCGTAAGTCATAGACGCTCGATCTTGGCGGCATTCGTCTCAGCGCCTGGCAATTAGTATAGAAGCACTGTTTCCCACTGTTTCTGAGGCTAATTCTTGAACCGTAAGTCATAGACGCTCGATCTTGGCGGCATTCGTCTCAGCGCCTGGCAATTAGTATAGAAGCACTGTTTCCCACTGTTTCTGAGGCTAATTCTTGAACCGTAAGTCTTAGACGCTTGATCTTGGCGGCATTCGTCTCAGCGCCTGGAAATTAGCATAAAAGCACTGTCTTTGACTTCTCTGGATGTTTCCCATGCGAGCTATTGACAAGTAAATCCTAGACGCTCGATCTTGGTTACTTTCGCTTTCGCGGCTGGCAGCAAAGTTCAGAACCATGTTTCTGTGAATAACTCTTGAACCGTAAGTCACAGACGCTCGCTCTTGGCTGCATTCGTTTCAGCTCGTGGCAGCCAGTCTAAAAAAACACTATCTTGGACTTCTCTGGATGTTTCCCAGGCGAGCTATTGGCAGCCGGTTCAAAACCACTGTTTCTGAGGCTAATTCTTGAACCGTAAGTCATAGAAGCTCGATCTTGGCGGCATTCGTCTCAGCGCCTGGCAATTAGTATAGAAGCACTGTTTCCCACTGTTTCTGAGGCTAATTCTTGAACCGTAAGTCTTAGACGCTTGATCTTGGCGGCATTCGTCTCAGCGCCTGGCAATTAGCATAGAAGCACTGTCTTTGACTTATCTGAAAGTTTCCCAGGCGAGCTATTCACAAGTAAATCCTAGACGCTCGATCTTGGTTACTTTCGCTTTCGCGGCTGGCAGCAAAGTACAGAACCATGTTTCTGTGAATAACTCTTGAACCGTAAGTCACAGACGCTCGCTCTTGGCTGCATTCGTTTCAGCTCGTGGCAGCCAGTCTAAAAAAACACTATCTTGGACTTCTCTGGATGTTTCCCAGGCGAGCTATTGGCAGCATGTTCAAAACCACTGTTTCTGAGGCTAATTCTTGAACCGTAAGTCATAGACGCTCGATCTTGGCGGCATTCGTCTCAGCGCCTGGCAATTAGTATAGAAGCACTGTTTCCCACTGTTTCTGAGGCTAATTCTTGAACCGTAAGTCTTAGACGCTTGATCTTGGCGGCATTCGTCTCAGCGCCTGGCAATTAGCATAGAAGCACTGTCTCTGACTTATCTGAAAGTTTCCCAGGCGAGCTATTCACAAGTAAATCCTAGACGCTCGATCTTGGTTACTTTCGCTTTCGCGGCTGGCAGCAAAGTACAGAACCATGTTTCTGTGAATAACTCTTGAACCGTAAGTCACAGACGCTCGCTCTTGGCTGCATTCGTTTCAGCTCGTGGCAGCCAGTCTAAAAAAACACTATCTTGGACTTCTCTGGATGTTTCCCAGGCGAGCTATTGGCAGCATGTTCAAAACCACTGTTTCTGAGGCTAATTCTTGAACCGTAAGTCATAGACGCTCGATCTTGGCGGCATTCGTCTCAGCGCCTGGCAATTAGTATAGAAGCACTGTTTCCCACTGTTTCTGAGGCTAATTCTTGAACCGTAAGTCTTAGACGCTTGATCTTGGCGGCATTCGTCTCAGCGCCTGGCAATTAGTATAGAAGCACTGTCTTTGACTTATCTGAAAGTTTCCCAGGCGAGCTATTGACAAGTAAATCCTAGACGCTCGATCTTGGTTACTTTCGCTTTCGCGGCTGGCAGCAAAGTTTAGAACCATGTTTCTGTGAATAACTCTTGAACCGTAAGTCACAGACGCTCGCTCTTGGCTGCATTCGTTTCAGCTCGTGGCAGCCAGTCTAAGAAAACACTATCTTGTACTTCTCTGGATGTTTCCCAGGCGAGCTATTGGCAGCATGTTCAGAACCACTGTTTCTGAGGCTAATTCTTGAACCGTAAGTCATAGACGCTCGATCTTGGCGGCATTCGTCTCAGCGCCTGGCAATTAGTATAGAAGCACTGTTTCCCACTGTTTCTGAGGCTAATTCTTGAACCGTAAGTCATAGACGCTCGATCTTGGCGGCATTCGTCTCAGCGCCTGGCAATTAGTATAGAAGCACTGTCTTTGACTTCTCTGGATGTTTCCCAGGCGAGCTATTCACAAGTAAATCCTAGACGCTCGATCTTGGTTATTTTCGCTTTCGCGGCTGGCAGCAAAGTTCAGAACCATGTTTCTGTGAATAACTCTTGAACCGTAAGTGACAGACGCTCGCTCTTGGCTGCATTCGTTTCAGCTAGTGGCAGTCAGTCTAAAAAACACTATCTTGGACTTCTCTGGATGTTTCCCAGACGAGCTATTGGCAGCATGTTTAGAACCACTGTTTCTGAGGCTAATTCTTGAACCGTAAGTCATAGACGCTCGATCTTGGCGGTATTCGTCTCAGCACCTGGAAATTAGTATAGAAGCACTGTTTCCCACTGTTTCTGAGGCTAATTCTTGAACCGTAAGTCATAGACGCTCGATCTTGGCGGCATTCGTCTCAGCGCCTGGCAATTAGTATAGAAGCACTGTCTTTGACTTCTCTGGATGTTTCCCATGCGAGCTATTGACAAGTAAATCCTAGACGCTCGATCTTGGTTACTTTCGCTTTCGCGGCTGGCAGCAAAGTTCAGAACCATGTTTCTGTGAATAACTCTTGAACCGTAAGTCACAGACGCTCGCTCTTGGCTGCATTCGTTTCAGCTCGTGGCAGCCAGTCTAAAAAAAACACTATCTTGGACTTCTCTGTATGTTTCCCAGGCGAGCTATTGGCAGCATGTTCAAAACCACTGTTTCTGAGGCTAATTCTTGAACCGTAAGTCATAGACGCTCGATCTTGGCGGCATTCGTCTCAGCGCCTGGCAATTAGTATAGAAGCACTGTTTCCCACTGTTTCTGAGGCTAATTCTTGAACCGTAAGTCTTAGACGCTTGATCTTGGCGGCATTCGTCTCAGCGCCTGGCAATTAGTATAGAAGCACTGTCTTTGACTTATCTGAAAGTTTCCCAGGCGAGCTATTCACAAGTAAATCCTAGACGCTCGATCTTGGTTACTTTCGCTTTCGCGGCTGGCAGCAAAGTTCAGAACCATGTTTCTGTGAATAACTCTTGAACCGTAAGTCACAGACGCTCGCTCTTGGCTGCATGCGTTTCAGCTCGTGGCAGCCAGTCTAAAAAAACACTATCTTGGACTTCTCTGGATGTTTCCCAGGCGAGCTATTGGCAGCATGTTCAGAACCACTGTTTCTGAGGCTAATTCTTGAACCGTAAGTCATAGACGCTCGATCTTGGCGGCATTCGTCTCAGCGCCTGGCAATTAGTATAGAAGCACTGTCTTTGACTTCTCTGGATGTTTCCCAGGCGAGCTATTGACAAGTAAATCCTAGACGCTCGATCTTGGTTACTTTCGCTTTCGCGGCTGGCAGCAAAGTTCAGAACCATGTTTCTGTGAATAACTCTTGAACCGTAAGTCACAGACGCTCGCTCTTGGCTGCATTCGTTTCAGCTCGTGGCAGCCAGTCTAAAAAAAACACTATCTTGGACTTCTCTGTATGTTTCCCAGGCGAGCTATTGGCAGCATGTTCAAAACCACTGTTTCTGAGGCTAATTCTTGAACCGTAAGTCATAGACGCTCGATCTTGGCGGCATTCGTCTCAGCGCCTGGCAATTAGTATAGAAGCACTGTTTCCCACTGTTTCTGAGGCTAATTCTTGAACCGTAAGTCTTAGACGCTTGATCTTGGCGGCATTCGTCTCAGCGCCTGGCAATTAGTATAGAAGCACTGTCTTTGACTTATCTGAAAGTTTCCCAGGCGAGCTATTCACAAGTAAATCCTAGACGCTCGATCTTGGTTACTTTCGCTTTCGCGGCTGGCAGCAAAGTTCAGAACCATGTTTCTGTGAATAACTCTTGAACCGTAAGTCACAGACGCTCGCTCTTGGCTGCATGCGTTTCAGCTCGTGGCAGCCAGTCTAAAAAAACACTATCTTGGACTTCTCTGGATGTTTCCCAGGCGAGCTATTGGCAGCATGTTCAGAACCACTGTTTCTGAGGCTAATTCTTGAACCGTAAGTCATAGACGCTCGATCTTGGCGGCATTCGTCTCAGCGCCTGGCAATTAGTATAGAAGCACTGTTTCCCACTGTTTCTGAGGCTAATTCTTGAACCGTAAGTCTTAGACGCTTGATCTTGGCGGCATTCGTCTCAGCGCCTGGCAATTAGTATGGAAGCACTATCTTTGACTTCTCTGGATGTTTCCCAGGCGAGCTATTGACAAGTAAATCCTAGACGCTCGATCTTGGTTATTTTCGCTTTCGCGGCTGGCAGCAAAGTTCAGAACCATGTTTCTGTGAATAACTCTTGAACCGTAAGTGACAGACGCTCGCTCTTGGCTGCATTCGTTTCAGCTCGTGGCAGCCAGTCTAAAAAACACTATCTTGGACTTCTCTGGATGTTTCCCAGGCGAGCTATTGGCAGCATGTTCAGAACCACTGTTTCTGAGGCTAATTCTTGAACCGTAAGTCATAGACGCTCGATCTTGGCGGCAATCGTCTCAGCGCCTGGCAATTAGTATAGAAGCACTGTTTCCCACTGTTTCTGAGGCTAATTCTTGAACCGTAAGTCTTAGACGCTTGATCTTGGCGGCATTCGTCTCAGCGCCTGGCAATTAGTATAGCTGCACTGTTTTTGACTTCTCTGGATGTTTTCCAGGCGAGCTATTCACAAGTAAATCCTAGACGCTCGATCTTGGTTGCTTTCGCTTTCGCGGCTGGCAGCAAAGTTCAGAACCATGTATATGTGAATAACTTTTGAACCGTAAGTCACAGACGCTCGCTCTTGGCTGCATGCGTTTCAGCTCGTGGCAGCCAGTCTAAAAAAACACTATCTTGGACTTCTCTGGATGTTTCCCAGGCGAGCTATTGGCAGCATGTTCAGAACCACTGTTTCTGAGGCTAATTCTTGAACCGTAAGTCATAGACGCTCGACCTTGGCGGCATTCGTCTCAGCACCTGGCAATTAGTATAGAAGCACTGTCTTTGACTTCTCTGGATGTTTCCCAGGCGAGCTATTGACAAGTAAATCCTAGACGCTCGATCTTGGTTATTTTCGCTTTCGCGGCTGGCAGCAAAGTTCCGAACCATGTTTCTGTGAATAACTCTTGAACCGTAAGTCACAGACGCTCGCTCTTGGCTGCATTCGTTTCAGCTCGTGGCAGCCAGTCTAAAAAACACTATCTTGGACTTCTCTGGATGTTTCCCAGGCGAGCTATTGGCAGCATGTTTTGAACCACTGTTTCTGAGGCTAATTCTTGAACCGTAAGTCTTAGACGCTTGATCTTGGCGGCATTCGTCTCAGCGCCTGGCAATTAGTATAGAAGCACTGTCTTTGACTTCTCTGGATGTTTCCCAGGCGAGCTATTCACAAGTAAATCCTAGACGCTCGATCTTGGTTACTTTCGCTTTCGCGGCTGGCAACAAAGTTCAGAACCATGTTTCTGTGAATAACTCTTGAACCGTAAGTCACAGACGCTCGCTCTTGGCTGCATTCGTTTCAGCTCGTGGCAGCCAGTCTAAAAAAACACTATCTTGGACTTCTCTGGATGTTTCCCAGGCGAGCTATTGGCAGCATGTTCAAAACCACTGTTTCTGAGGCTAATTCTTGAACCGTAAGTCATAGACGCTCGATCTTGGCGGCATTCGTCTCAGCGCCTGGCAATTAGTATAGAAGCACTGTTTCCCACTGTTTCTGAGGCTAATTCTTGAACCGTAAGTCTTAGACGCTTGATCTTGGCGGCATTCGTCTCAGCGCCTGGCAATTAGTATAGAAGCACTGTCTTTGACTTATCTGAAAGTTTCCCAGGCGAGCTATTCACAAGTAAATCCTAGACGCTCGATCTTGGTTACTTTCGCTTTCGCGGCTGGCAGCAAAGTTCAGAACCATGTTTCTGTGAATAACTCTTGAACCGTAAGTCACAGACGCTCGCTCTTGGCTGCATGCGTTTCAGCTCGTGGCAGCCAGTCTAAAAAAACACTATCTTGGACTTCTCTGGATGTTTCCCAGGCGAGCTATTGGCAGCATGTTCAGAACCACTGTTTCTGAGGCTAATTCTTGAACCGTAAGTCATAGACGCTCGATCTTGGCGGCATTCGTCTCAGCGCCTGGCAATTAGTATAGAAGCACTGTTTCCCACTGTTTCTGAGGCTAATTCTTGAACCGTAAGTCTTAGACGCTTGATCTTGGCGGCATTCGTCTCAGCGCCTGGCAATTAGTATAGCTGCACTGTTTTTGACTTCTCTGGATGTTTTCCAGGCGAGCTATTCACAAGTAAATCCTAGACGCTCGATCTTGGTTGCTTTCGCTTTCGCGGCTGGCAGCAAAGTTCAGAACCATGTATATGTGAATAACTTTTGAACCGTAAGTCACAGACGCTCGCTCTTGGCTGCATGCGTTTCAGCTCGTGGCAGCCAGTCTAAAAAAACACTATCTTGGACTTCTCTGGATGTTTCCCAGGCGAGCTATTGGCAGCATGTTCAGAACCACTGTTTCTGAGGCTAATTCTTGAACCGTAAGTCATAGACGCTCGACCTTGGCGGCATTCGTCTCAGCACCTGGCAATTAGTATAGAAGCACTGTCTTTGACTTCTCTGGATGTTTCCCAGGCGAGCTATTGACAAGTAAATCCTAGACGCTCGATCTTGGTTATTTTCGCTTTCGCGGCTGGCAGCAAAGTTCCGAACCATGTTTCTGTGAATAACTCTTGAACCGTAAGTCACAGACGCTCGCTCTTGGCTGCATTCGTTTCAGCTCGTGGCAGCCAGTCTAAAAAACACTATCTTGGACTTCTCTGGATGTTTCCCAGGCGAGCTATTGGCAGCATGTTTTGAACCACTGTTTCTGAGGCTAATTCTTGAACCGTAAGTCTTAGACGCTTGATCTTGGCGGCATTCGTCTCAGCGCCTGGCAATTAGTATAGAAGCACTGTCTTTGACTTCTCTGGATGTTTCCCAGGCGAGCTATTCACAAGTAAATCCTAGACGCTCGATCTTGGTTACTTTCGCGGCTGGCAACAAAGTACAGAACCATGTTTCTGTGAATAACTCTTGAACCGTAAGTCACAGACGCTCGCTCTTGGCTGCATTCGTTTCAGCTCGTGGCAGCCAGTCTAAAAAATCACTATCTTGGACTTCTCTGGATGTTTCCCAGGCGAGCTATTGGCAGCATGTTCAAAACCACTGTTTCTGAGGCTAATTCTTGAACCGTAAGTCATAGACGCTCGATCTTGGCGGCATTCGTCTCAGCGCCTGGCAATTAGTATAGAAGCACTGTTTCCCACTGTTTCTGAGGCTAATTCTTGAACCGTAAGTCTTAGACGCTTGATCTTGGCGGCATTCGTCTCAGCGCCTGGAAATTAGCATAAAAGCACTGTCTTTGACTTATCTGAAAGTTTCCCAGGCGAGCTATTGACAAGTAAATCCTAGACGCTCGATCTTGGTTACTTTCGCTTTCGCGGCTGGCAGCAAAGTTTAGAACCATGTTTCTGTGAATAACTCTTGAACCGTAAGTCACAGACGCTCGCTCTTGGCTGCATTCGTTTCAGCTCGTGGCAGCCAGTCTAAAAAAACACTATCTTGGACTTCTCTGGATGTTTCCCAGGCGAGCTATTGGCAGCATGTTCAGAACCACTGTTTCTGAGGCTAATTCTTGAACCGTAAGTCATAGACGCTCGATCTTGGCGGCATTCGTCTCAGCGCCTGGCAATTAGTATAGAAGCACTGTTTCCCACTGTTTCTGAGGCTAATTCTTGAACCGTAAGTCATAGACGCTCGATCTTGGCGGCATTCGTCTCAGCGCCTGGCAATTAGTATAGAAGCACTGTTTCCCACTGTTTCTGAGGCTAATTCTTGAACCGTAAGTCATAGACGCTCGATCTTGGCGGCATTCGTCTCAGCGCCTGGCAATTAGTATAGAAGCACTGTTTCCCACTGTTTCTGAGGCTAATTCTTGAACCGTAAGTCTTAGACGCTTGATCTTGGCGGCATTCGTCTCAGCGCCTGGAAATTAGCATAAAAGCACTGTCTTTGACTTCTCTGGATGTTTCCCATGCGAGCTATTGACAAGTAAATCCTAGACGCTCGATCTTGGTTACTTTCGCTTTCGCGGCTGGCAGCAAAGTTCAGAACCATGTTTCTGTGAATAACTCTTGAACCGTAAGTCACAGACGCTCGCTCTTGGCTGCATTCGTTTCAGCTCGTGGCAGCCAGTCTAAAAAAACACTATCTTGGACTTCTCTGGATGTTTCCCAGGCGAGCTATTGGCAGCCGGTTCAAAACCACTGTTTCTGAGGCTAATTCTTGAACCGTAAGTCATAGAAGCTCGATCTTGGCGGCATTCGTCTCAGCGCCTGGCAATTAGTATAGAAGCACTGTTTCCCACTGTTTCTGAGGCTAATTCTTGAACCGTAAGTCTTAGACGCTTGATCTTGGCGGCATTCGTCTCAGCGCCTGGCAATTAGCATAGAAGCACTGTCTTTGACTTATCTGAAAGTTTCCCAGGCGAGCTATTCACAAGTAAATCCTAGACGCTCGATCTTGGTTACTTTCGCTTTCGCGGCTGGCAGCAAAGTACAGAACCATGTTTCTGTGAATAACTCTTGAACCGTAAGTCACAGACGCTCGCTCTTGGCTGCATTCGTTTCAGCTCGTGGCAGCCAGTCTAAAAAAACACTATCTTGGACTTCTCTGGATGTTTCCCAGGCGAGCTATTGGCAGCATGTTCAAAACCACTGTTTCTGAGGCTAATTCTTGAACCGTAAGTCATAGACGCTCGATCTTGGCGGCATTCGTCTCAGCGCCTGGCAATTAGTATAGAAGCACTGTTTCCCACTGTTTCTGAGGCTAATTCTTGAACCGTAAGTCTTAGACGCTTGATCTTGGCGGCATTCGTCTCAGCGCCTGGCAATTAGCATAGAAGCACTGTCTCTGACTTATCTGAAAGTTTCCCAGGCGAGCTATTCACAAGTAAATCCTAGACGCTCGATCTTGGTTACTTTCGCTTTCGCGGCTGGCAGCAAAGTTTAGAACCATGTTTCTGTGAATAACTCTTGAACCGTAAGTCACAGACGCTCGCTCTTGGCTGCATTCGTTTCAGCTCGTGGCAGCCAGTCTAAGAAAACACTATCTTGTACTTCTCTGGATGTTTCCCAGGCGAGCTATTGGCAGCATGTTCAGAACCACTGTTTCTGAGGCTAATTCTTGAACCGTAAGTCATAGACGCTCGATCTTGGCGGCATTCGTCTCAGCGCCTGGCAATTAGTATAGAAGCACTGTTTCCCACTGTTTCTGAGGCTAATTCTTGAACCGTAAGTCATAGACGCTCGATCTTGGCGGCATTCGTCTCAGCGCCTGGCAATTAGTATAGAAGCACTGTCTTTGACTTCTCTGGATGTTTCCCAGGCGAGCTATTCACAAGTAAATCCTAGACGCTCGATCTTGGTTATTTTCGCTTTCGCGGCTGGCAGCAAAGTTCAGAACCATGTTTCTGTGAATAACTCTTGAACCGTAAGTGACAGACGCTCGCTCTTGGCTGCATTCGTTTCAGCTAGTGGCAGTCAGTCTAAAAAACACTATCTTGGACTTCTCTGGATGTTTCCCAGACGAGCTATTGGCAGCATGTTTAGAACCACTGTTTCTGAGGCTAATTCTTGAACCGTAAGTCATAGACGCTCGATCTTGGCGGTATTCGTCTCAGCACCTGGAAATTAGTATAGAAGCACTGTTTCCCACTGTTTCTGAGGCTAATTCTTGAACCGTAAGTCATAGACGCTCGATCTTGGCGGCATTCGTCTCAGCGCCTGGCAATTAGTATAGAAGCACTGTCTTTGACTTCTCTGGATGTTTCCCATGCGAGCTATTGACAAGTAAATCCTAGACGCTCGATCTTGGTTACTTTCGCTTTCGCGGCTGGCAGCAAAGTTCAGAACCATGTTTCTGTGAATAACTCTTGAACCGTAAGTCACAGACGCTCGCTCTTGGCTGCATTCGTTTCAGCTCGTGGCAGCCAGTCTAAAAAAACACTATCTTGGACTTCTCTGGATGTTTCCCAGGCGAGCTATTGGCAGCCGGTTCAAAACCACTGTTTCTGAGGCTAATTCTTGAACCGTAAGTCATAGACGCTCGATCTTGGCGGCATTCGTCTCAGCGCCTGGCAATTAGTATAGAAGCACTGTTTCCCACTGTTTCTGAGGCTAATTCTTGAACCGTAAGTCTTAGACGCTTGATCTTGGCGGCATTCGTCTCAGCGCCTGGAAATTAGCATAAAAGCACTGTCTTTGACTTCTCTGGATGTTTCCCATGCGAGCTATTGACAAGTAAATCCTAGACGCTCGATCTTGGTTACTTTCGCTTTCGCGGCTGGCAGCAAAGTTCAGAACCATGTTTCTGTGAATAACTCTTGAACCGTAAGTCACAGACGCTCGCTCTTGGCTGCATTCGTTTCAGCTCGTGGCAGCCAGTCTAAAAAAACACTATCTTGGACTTCTCTGGATGTTTCCCAGGCGAGCTATTGGCAGCCGGTTCAAAACCACTGTTTCTGAGGCTAATTCTTGAACCGTAAGTCATAGACGCTCGATCTTGGCGGCATTCGTCTCAGCGCCTGGCAATTAGTATAGAAGCACTGTTTCCCACTGTTTCTGAGGCTAATTCTTGAACCGTAAGTCTTAGACGCTTGATCTTGGCGGCATTCGTCTCAGCGCCTGGCAATTAGCATAGAAGCACTGTCTTTGACTTATCTGAAAGTTTCCCAGGCGAGCTATTCACAAGTAAATCCTAGACGCTCGATCTTGGTTACTTTCGCTTTCGCGGCTGGCAGCAAAGTACAGAACCATGTTTCTGTGAATAACTCTTGAACCGTAAGTCACAGACGCTCGCTCTTGGCTGCATTCGTTTCAGCTCGTGGCAGCCAGTCTAAAAAAACACTATCTTGGACTTCTCTGGATGTTTCCCAGGCGAGCTATTGGCAGCATGTTCAAAACCACTGTTTCTGAGGCTAATTCTTGAACCGTAAGTCATAGACGCTCGATCTTGGCGGCATTCGTCTCAGCGCCTGGCAATTAGTATAGAAGCACTGTTTCCCACTGTTTCTGAGGCTAATTCTTGAACCGTAAGTCTTAGACGCTTGATCTTGGCGGCATTCGTCTCAGCGCCTGGCAATTAGTATAGAAGCACTGTCTTTGACTTATCTGAAAGTTTCCCAGGCGAGCTATTGACAAGTAAATCCTAGACGCTCGATCTTGGTTACTTTCGCTTTCGCGGCTGGCAGCAAAGTTTAGAACCATGTTTCTGTGAATAACTCTTGAACCGTAAGTCACAGACGCTCGCTCTTGGCTGCATTCGTTTCAGCTCGTGGCAGCCAGTCTAAAAAAACACTATCTTGTACTTCTCTGGATGTTTCCCAGGCGAGCTATTGGCAGCATGTTCAGAACCACTGTTTCTGAGGCTAATTCTTGAACCGTAAGTCATAGACGCTCGATCTTGGCGGCATTCGTCTCAGCGCCTGGCAATTAGTATAGAAGCACTGTTTCCCACTGTTTCTGAGGCTAATTCTTGAACCGTAAGTCATAGACGCTCGATCTTGGCGGCATTCGTCTCAGCGCCTGGCAATTAGTATAGAAGCACTGTCTTTGACTTCTCTGGATGTTTCCCAGGCGAGCTATTGACAAGTAAATCCTAGACGCTCGATCTTGGTTATTTTCGCTTTCGCGGCTGGCAGCAAAGTTCAGAACCATGTTTCTGTGAATAACTCTTGAACCGTAAGTGACAGACGCTCGCTCTTGGCTGCATTCGTTTCAGCTCGTGGCAGTCAGTCTAAAAAACACTATCTTGGACTTCTCTGGATGTTTCCCAGACGAGCTATTGGCAGCATGTTTAGAACCACTGTTTCTGAGGCTAATTCTTGAACCGTAAGTCATAGACGCTCGATCTTGGCGGTATTCGTCTCAGCACCTGGAAATTAGTATAGAAGCACTGTTTCCCACTGTTTCTGAGGCTAATTCTTGAACCGTAGGTCATAGACGCTCGATCTTGGCGGCATTCGTCTCAGCGCCTGGCAATTAGTATAGAAGCACTGTCTTTGACTTCTCTGGATGTTTCCCATGCGAGCTATTGACAAGTAAATCCTAGACGCTCGATCTTGGTTACTTTCGCTTTCGCGGCTGGCAGCAAAGTTCAGAACCATGTTTCTGTGAATAACTCTTGAACCGTAAGTCACAGACGCTCGCTCTTGGCTGCATTCGTTTCAGCTCGTAGCAGCCAGTCTAAAAAAACACTATCTTGGACTTCTCTGGATGTTTCCCAGGCGAGCTATTGGCAGCCGGTTCAAAACCACTGTTTCTGAGGCTAATTCTTGAACCGTAAGTCATAGACGCTCGATCTTGGCGGCATTCGTCTCAGCGCCTGGCAATTAGTATAGAAGCACTGTTTCCCACTGTTTCTGAGGCTAATTCTTGAACCGTAAGTCTTAGACGCTTGATCTTGGCGGCATTCGTCTCAGCGCCTGGCAATTAGCATAGAAGCACTGTCTTTGACTTATCTGAAAGTTTCCCAGGCGAGCTATTCACAAGTAAATCCTAGACGCTCGATCTTGGTTACTTTCGCTTTCGCGGCTGGCAGCAAAGTACAGAACCATGTTTCTGTGAATAACTCTTGAACCGTAAGTCACAGACGCTCGCTCTTGGCTGCATTCGTTTCAGCTCGTGGCAGCCAGTCTAAAAAAACACTATCTTGGACTTCTCTGGATGTTTCCCAGGCGAGCTATTGGCAGCATGTTCAAAACCACTGTTTCTGAGGCTAATTCTTGAACCGTAAGTCATAGACGCTCGATCTTGGCGGCATTCGTCTCAGCGCCTGGCAATTAGTATAGAAGCACTGTTTCCCACTGTTTCTGAGGCTAATTCTTGAACCGTAAGTCTTAGACGCTTGATCTTGGCGGCATTCGTCTCAGCGCCTGGCAATTAGCATAGAAGCACTGTCTCTGACTTATCTGAAAGTTTCCCAGGCGAGCTATTCACAAGTAAATCCTAGACGCTCGATCTTGGTTACTTTCGCTTTCGCGGCTGGCAGCAAAGTTTAGAACCATGTTTCTGTGAATAACTCTTGAACCGTAAGTCACAGACGCTCGCTCTTGGCTGCATTCGTTTCAGCTCGTGGCAGCCAGTCTAAGAAAACACTATCTTGTACTTCTCTGGATGTTTCCCAGGCGAGCTATTGGCAGCATGTTCAGAACCACTGTTTCTGAGGCTAATTCTTGAACCGTAAGTCATAGACGCTCGATCTTGGCGGCATTCGTCTCAGCGCCTGGCAATTAGTATAGAAGCACTGTTTCCCACTGTTTCTGAGGCTAATTCTTGAACCGTAAGTCATAGACGCTCGATCTTGGCGGCATTCGTCTCAGCGCCTGGCAATTAGTATAGAAGCACTGTCTTTGACTTCTCTGGATGTTTCCCAGGCGAGCTATTCACAAGTAAATCCTAGACGCTCGATCTTGGTTATTTTCGCTTTCGCGGCTGGCAGCAAAGTTCAGAACCATGTTTCTGTGAATAACTCTTGAACCGTAAGTGACAGACGCTCGCTCTTGGCTGCATTCGTTTCAGCTAGTGGCAGTCAGTCTAAAAAACACTATCTTGGACTTCTCTGGATGTTTCCCAGACGAGCTATTGGCAGCATGTTTAGAACCACTGTTTCTGAGGCTAATTCTTGAACCGTAAGTCATAGACGCTCGATCTTGGCGGTATTCGTCTCAGCACCTGGAAATTAGTATAGAAGCACTGTTTCCCACTGTTTCTGAGGCTAATTCTTGAACCGTAAGTCATAGACGCTCGATCTTGGCGGCATTCGTCTCAGCGCCTGGCAATTAGTATAGAAGCACTGTCTTTGACTTCTCTGGATGTTTCCCATGCGAGCTATTGACAAGTAAATCCTAGACGCTCGATCTTGGTTACTTTCGCTTTCGCGGCTGGCAGCAAAGTTCAGAACCATGTTTCTGTGAATAACTCTTGAACCGTAAGTCACAGACGCTCGCTCTTGGCTGCATTCGTTTCAGCTCGTGGCAGCCAGTCTAAAAAAACACTATCTTGGACTTCTCTGGATGTTTCCCAGGCGAGCTATTGGCAGCCGGTTCAAAACCACTGTTTCTGAGGCTAATTCTTGAACCGTAAGTCATAGACGCTCGATCTTGGCGGCATTCGTCTCAGCGCCTGGCAATTAGTATAGAAGCACTGTTTCCCACTGTTTCTGAGGCTAATTCTTGAACCGTAAGTCTTAGACGCTTGATCTTGGCGGCATTCGTCTCAGCGCCTGGAAATTAGCATAAAAGCACTGTCTTTGACTTCTCTGGATGTTTCCCATGCGAGCTATTGACAAGTAAATCCTAGACGCTCGATCTTGGTTACTTTCGCTTTCGCGGCTGGCAGCAAAGTTCAGAACCATGTTTCTGTGAATAACTCTTGAACCGTAAGTCACAGACGCTCGCTCTTGGCTGCATTCGTTTCAGCTCGTGGCAGCCAGTCTAAAAAAACACTATCTTGGACTTCTCTGGATGTTTCCCAGGCGAGCTATTGGCAGCCGGTTCAAAACCACTGTTTCTGAGGCTAATTCTTGAACCGTAAGTCATAGACGCTCGATCTTGGCGGCATTCGTCTCAGCGCCTGGCAATTAGTATAGAAGCACTGTTTCCCACTGTTTCTGAGGCTAATTCTTGAACCGTAAGTCTTAGACGCTTGATCTTGGCGGCATTCGTCTCAGCGCCTGGCAATTAGCATAGAAGCACTGTCTTTGACTTATCTGAAAGTTTCCCAGGCGAGCTATTCACAAGTAAATCCTAGACGCTCGATCTTGGTTACTTTCGCTTTCGCGGCTGGCAGCAAAGTACAGAACCATGTTTCTGTGAATAACTCTTGAACCGTAAGTCACAGACGCTCGCTCTTGGCTGCATTCGTTTCAGCTCGTGGCAGCCAGTCTAAAAAAACACTATCTTGGACTTCTCTGGATGTTTCCCAGGCGAGCTATTGGCAGCATGTTCAAAACCACTGTTTCTGAGGCTAATTCTTGAACCGTAAGTCATAGACGCTCGATCTTGGCGGCATTCGTCTCAGCGCCTGGCAATTAGTATAGAAGCACTGTTTCCCACTGTTTCTGAGGCTAATTCTTGAACCGTAAGTCTTAGACGCTTGATCTTGGCGGCATTCGTCTCAGCGCCTGGCAATTAGTATAGAAGCACTGTCTTTGACTTATCTGAAAGTTTCCCAGGCGAGCTATTGACAAGTAAATCCTAGACGCTCGATCTTGGTTACTTTCGCTTTCGCGGCTGGCAGCAAAGTTTAGAACCATGTTTCTGTGAATAACTCTTGAACCGTAAGTCACAGACGCTCGCTCTTGGCTGCATTCGTTTCAGCTCGTGGCAGCCAGTCTAAAAAAACACTATCTTGTACTTCTCTGGATGTTTCCCAGGCGAGCTATTGGCAGCATGTTCAGAACCACTGTTTCTGAGGCTAATTCTTGAACCGTAAGTCATAGACGCTCGATCTTGGCGGCATTCGTCTCAGCGCCTGGCAATTAGTATAGAAGCACTGTTTCCCACTGTTTCTGAGGCTAATTCTTGAACCGTAAGTCATAGACGCTCGATCTTGGCGGCATTCGTCTCAGCGCCTGGCAATTAGTATAGAAGCACTGTCTTTGACTTCTCTGGATGTTTCCCAGGCGAGCTATTGACAAGTAAATCCTAGACGCTCGATCTTGGTTATTTTCGCTTTCGCGGCTGGCAGCAAAGTTCAGAACCATGTTTCTGTGAATAACTCTTGAACCGTAAGTGACAGACGCTCGCTCTTGGCTGCATTCGTTTCAGCTCGTGGCAGTCAGTCTAAAAAACACTATCTTGGACTTCTCTGGATGTTTCCCAGACGAGCTATTGGCAGCATGTTTAGAACCACTGTTTCTGAGGCTAATTCTTGAACCGTAAGTCATAGACGCTCGATCTTGGCGGTATTCGTCTCAGCACCTGGAAATTAGTATAGAAGCACTGTTTCCCACTGTTTCTGAGGCTAATTCTTGAACCGTAGGTCATAGACGCTCGATCTTGGCGGCATTCGTCTCAGCGCCTGGCAATTAGTATAGAAGCACTGTCTTTGACTTCTCTGGATGTTTCCCATGCGAGCTATTGACAAGTAAATCCTAGACGCTCGATCTTGGTTACTTTCGCTTTCGCGGCTGGCAGCAAAGTTCAGAACCATGTTTCTGTGAATAACTCTTGAACCGTAAGTCACAGACGCTCGCTCTTGGCTGCATTCGTTTCAGCTCGTAGCAGCCAGTCTAAAAAAACACTATCTTGGACTTCTCTGGATGTTTCCCAGGCGAGCTATTGGCAGCCGGTTCAAAACCACTGTTTCTGAGGCTAATTCTTGAACCGTAAGTCATAGACGCTCGATCTTGGCGGCATTCGTCTCAGCGCCTGGCAATTAGTATAGAAGCACTGTTTCCCACTGTTTCTGAGGCTAATTCTTGAACCGTAAGTCTTAGACGCTTGATCTTGGCGGCATTCGTCTCAGCGCCTGGCAATTAGCATAGAAGCACTGTCTTTGACTTATCTGAAAGTTTCCCAGGCGAGCTATTCACAAGTAAATCCTAGACGCTCGATCTTGGTTACTTTCGCTTTCGCGGCTGGCAGCAAAGTACAGAACCATGTTTCTGTGAATAACTCTTGAACCGTAAGTCACAGACGCTCGCTCTTGGCTGCATTCGTTTCAGCTCGTGGCAGCCAGTCTAAAAAATCACTATCTTGGACTTCTCTGGATGTTTCCCAGGCGAGCTATTGGCAGCATGTTCAAAACCACTGTTTCTGAGGCTAATTCTTGAACCGTAAGTCATAGACGCTCGATCTTGGCGGCATTCGTCTCAGCGCCTGGCAATTAGTATAGAAGCACTGTTTCCCACTGTTTCTGAGGCTAATTCTTGAACCGTAAGTCTTAGACGCTTGATCTTGGCGGCATTCGTCTCAGCGCCTGGCAATTAGCATAGAAGCACTGTCTTTGACTTATCTGAAAGTTTCCCAGGCGAGCTATTGACATGTAAATCCTAGACGCTCGATCTTGGTTACTTTCGCTTTCGCGGCTGGCAGCAAAGTTTAGAACCATGTTTCTGTGAATAACTCTTGAACCGTAAGTCACAGACGCTCGCTCTTGGCTGCATTCGTTTCAGCTCGTGGCAGCCAGTCTAAAAAAACACTATCTTGGACTTCTCTGGATGTTTCCCAGGCGAGCTATTGGCAGCATGTTCAGAACCACTGTTTCTGAGGCTAATTCTTGAACCGTAAGTCATAGACGCTCGATCTTGGCGGCATTCGTCTCAGCGCCTGGCAATTAGTATAGAAGCACTGTTTCCCACTGTTTCTGAGGCTAATTCTTGAACCGTAAGTCATAGACGCTCGATCTTGGCGGCATTCGTCTCAGCGCCTGGCAATTAGTATAGAAGCACTGTCTTTGACTTCTCTGGATGTTTCCCATGCAAGCTATTGACAAGTAAATCCTAGACGCTCGATCTTGGTTACTTTCGCTTTCGCGGCTGGCAGCAAAGTTCAGAACCATGTTTCTGTGAATAACTCTTGAACCGTAAGTCACAGACGCTCGCTCTTGGCTGCATTCGTTTCAGCTCGTGGCAGCCAGTCTAAAAAAACACTATCTTGGACTTCTCTGGATGTTTCCCAGGCGAGCTATTGGCAGCCGGTTCAAAACCACTGTTTCTGAGGCTAATTCTTGAACCGTAAGTCATAGACGCTCGATCTTGGCGGCATTCGTCTCAGCGCCTGGCAATTAGTATAGAAGCACTGTTTCCCACTGTTTCTGAGGCTAATTCTTGAACCGTAAGTCTTAGACGCTTGATCTTGGCGGCATTCGTCTCAGCGCCTGGCAATTAGCATAGAAGCACTGTCTTTGACTTATCTGAAAGTTTCCCAGGCGAGCTATTGACAAGTAAATCCTAGACGCTCGATCTTGGTTACTTTCGCTTTCGCGGCTGGCAGCAAAGTTTAGAACCATGTTTCTGTGAATAACTCTTGAACCGTAAGTCACAGACGCTCGCTCTTGGCTGCATTCGTTTCAGCTCGTGGCAGCCAGTCTAAAAAAACACTATCTTGTACTTCTCTGGATGTTTCCCAGGCGAGCTATTGGCAGCATGTTCAGAACCACTGTTTCTGAGGCTAATTCTTGAACCGTAAGTCATAGACGCTCGATCTTGGCGGCATTCGTCTCAGCGCCTGGCAATTAGTATAGAAGCACTGTTTCCCACTGTTTCTGAGGCTAATTCTTGAACCGTAAGTCATAGACGCTCGATCTTGGCGGCATTCGTCTCAGCGCCTGGCAATTAGTATAGAAGCACTGTCTTTGACTTCTCTGGATGTTTCCCAGGCGAGCTATTGACAAGTAAATCCTAGACGCTCGATCTTGGTTATTTTCGCTTTCGCGGCTGGCAGCAAAGTTCAGAACCATGTTTCTGTGAATAACTCTTGAACCGTAAGTGACAGACGCTCGCTCTTGGCTGCATTCGTTTCAGCTCGTGGCAGTCAGTCTAAAAAACACTATCTTGGACTTCTCTGGATGTTTCCCAGACGAGCTATTGGCAGCATGTTTAGAACCACTGTTTCTGAGGCTAATTCTTGAACCGTAAGTCATAGACGCTCGATCTTGGCGGTATTCGTCTCAGCACCTGGAAATTAGTATAGAAGCACTGTTTCCCACTGTTTCTGAGGCTAATTCTTGAACCGTAAGTCATAGACTCTCGATCTTGGCGGCATTCGTCTCAGCGCCTGGCAATTAGTATAGAAGCACTGTCTTTGACTTCACTGGATGTTTCCCAGGCGAGCTATTGACAAGTAAATCCTAGACGCTCGATCTTGGTTACTTTCGCTTTCGCGGCTGGCAGCAAAGTTTAGAACCATGTTTCTGTGAATAACTCTTGAACCGTAAGTCACAGACGCTCGCTCTTGGCTGCATTCGTTTCAGCTCGTGGCAGCCAGTCTAAAAAAACACTATCTTGGACTTCTCTGGATGTTTCCCAGGCGAGCTATTGGCAGCATGTTCAGAACCACTGTTTCTGAGGCTAATTCTTGAA
Organism: Rhinoderma darwinii; assembly: GCF_050947455.1. Taxonomy (NCBI): domain Eukaryota; kingdom Metazoa; phylum Chordata; class Amphibia; order Anura; family Rhinodermatidae; genus Rhinoderma; species Rhinoderma darwinii. The sequence goes on from NW_027463554.1 coordinate 62,260, forward strand.
CCGTAAGTCATAGACGCTCGATCTTGGCGGCATTCGTCTCAGCGCCTGGCAATTAGTATAGAAGCACTGTTTCCCACTGTTTCTGAGGCTAATTCTTGAACCGTAAGTCATAGACGCTCGATCTTGGCGGCATTCGTCTCAGCGCCTGGCAATTAGTATAGAAGCACTGTCTTTGACTTCTCTGGATGTTTCCCAGGCGAGCTATTGACAAGTAAATCCTAGACGCTCGATCTTGGTTATTTTCGCTTTCGCGGCTGGCAGCAAAGTTCAGAACCATGTTTCTGTGAATAACTCTTGAACCGTAAGTGACAGACGCTCGCTCTTGGCTGCATTCGTTTCAGCTCGTGGCAGTCAGTCTAAAAAACACTATCTTGGACTTCTCTGGATGTTTCCCAGACGAGCTATTGGCAGCATGTTTAGAACCACTGTTTCTGAGGCTAATTCTTGAACCGTAAGTCATAGACGCTCGATCTTGGCGGTATTCGTCTCAGCACCTGGAAATTAGTATAGAAGCACTGTTTCCCACTGTTTCTGAGGCTAATTCTTGAACCGTAAGTCATAGACTCTCGATCTTGGCGGCATTCGTCTCAGCGCCTGGCAATTAGTATAGAAGCACTGTCTTTGACTTCACTGGATGTTTCCCAGGCGAGCTATTGACAAGTAAATCCTAGACGCTCGATCTTGGTTATTTTCGCTTTCGCGGCTGGCAGCAAAGTTCAGAACCATGTTTCTGTGAATCACTCTTGAACCGTAAGTCACAGACGCTCGCTCTTGGCTACATTCGTTTCAGCTCGTGGCAGCCAGTCTAAAAAAACACTATCTTGGACTTCTCTGGATGTTTCCCAGGCGAGCTATTGGCAGCATGTTCAGAACCACTGTTTCTGAGGCTAATTCTTGAACCGTAAGTCATAGACGCTCGCTCTTGGCTGCATTCGTTTCAGCTCGTGGCAGCCAGTCTAAAAAAAAACACTATCTTGGACTTCTCTGTATGTTTCCCAGGCGAGCTATTGGCAGCATGTTCAAAACCACTGTTTCTGAGGCTAATTCTTGAACCGTAAGTCATAGACGCTCGATCTTGGCGGCATTCGTCTCAGCGCCTGGCAATTAGTATAGAAGCACTGTTTCCCACTGTTTCTGAGGCTAATTCTTGAACCGTAAGTCTTAGACGCTTGATCTTGGCGGCATTCGTCTCAGCGCCTGGCAATTAGTATAGAAGCACTGTCTTTGACTTATCTGAAAGTTTCCCAGGCGAGCTATTCACAAGTAAATCCTAGACGCTCGATCTTGGTTATTTTCGCTTTCGCGGCTGGCAGCAAAGTTCAGAACCATGTTTCTGTGAATAACTCTTGAACCGTAAGTGACAGACGCTCGCTCTTGGCTGCATTCGTTTCAGCTCGTGGCAGCCAGTCTAAAAAACACTATCTTGGACTTCTCTGGATGTTTCCCATGCGAGCTATTGGCAGGATGTTCAGAACCACTGTTTCTGAGGCTAATTCTTGAACCGTAAGTCATAGACGCTCGATCTTGGCGGCATTCGTCTCAGCGCCTGGCAATTAGTATAGAAGCACTGTTTCCCACTGTTTCTGAGGCTAATTCTTGAACCGTAAGTCTTAGACGCTTGATCTTGGCGGCATTCGTCTCAGCGCCTGGCAATTAGTATAGCTGCACTGTCTTTGACTTCTCTGGATGTTTTCCAGGCGAGCTATTCACAAGTAAATCCTAGACGCTCGATCTTGGTTGCTTTCGCTTTCGCGGCTGGCAGCAAAGTTCAGAACCATGTTTATGTGAATAACTTTTGAACCGTAAGTCACAGACGCTCGCTCTTGGCTGCATTCGTTTCAGCTCGTGGCAGCCAGTCTAAAAAAAACACTATCTTGGACTTCTCTGGATGTTTCCCAGGCGAGCTATTGGCAGCATGTTCAGAACCACTGTTTCTGAGGCTAATTCTTGAACCGTAAGTCATAGACGCTCGATCTTGGCGGCATTCGTCTCAGCACCTGGCAATTAGTATAGAAGCACTGTCTTTGACTTCTCTGGATGTTTCCCAGGCGAGCTATTGACAAGTAAATCCTAGACGCTCGATCTTGGTTATTTTCGCTTTCGCGGCTGGCAGCAAAGTTCCGAACCATGTTTCTGTGAATAACTCTTGAACCGTAAGTCACAGACGCTCGCTCTTGGTTGCATTCGTTTCAGCTCGTGGCAGCCAGTCTAAAAAACACTATATTGGACTTCTCTGGATGTTTCCCAGGCGAGCTATTAGCAGCATGTTCAGAACCACTGTTTCTGAGGCTAATTCTTGAACCGTAAGTCATAGACGCTCGATCTTGGCGGCATTCGTCTCAGCGCCTGGCAATTAGTATAGAAGCACTGTTTCCCACTGTTTCTGAGGCTAATTCTTGAACCGTAAGTCTTAGACGCTTGATCTTGGCGGCATTCGTCTCAGCGCCTGGCAATTAGTATAGCTGCACTGTCTTTGACTTCTCTGGATGTTTTCCAGGCGAGCTATTCACAAGTAAATCCTAGACGCTCGATCTTGGTTGCTTTCGCTTTCGCGGCTGGCAGCAAAGTTCAGAACCATGTTTATGTGAATAACTTTTGAACCGTAAGTCACAGACGCTCGCTCTTGGCTGCATTCGTTTCAGCTCGTGGCAGCCAGTCTAAAAAAAACACTATCTTGGACTTCTCTGGATGTTTCCCAGGCGAGCTATTGGCAGCATGTTCAGAACCACTGTTTCTGAGGCTAATTCTTGAACCGTAAGTCATAGACGCTCGATCTTGGCGGCATTCGTCTCAGCGCCTGGCAATTAGTATAGAAGCACTGTCTTTGACTTCTCTGGATGTTTCCCAGGCGAGCTATTGACAAGTAAATCCTAGACGCTCGATCTTGGTTATTTTCGCTTTCGCGGCTGGCAGCAAAGTTCCGAACCATGTTTCTGTGAATAACTCTTGAACCGTAAGTCACAGACGCTCGCTCTTGGCTGCATTCGTTTCAGCTCGTGGCAGCCAGTCTAAAAAACACTATCTTGGACTTCTCTGGATGTTTCCAGGCGAGCTATTGGCAGCATGTTTTGAACCACTGTTTCTGAGGCTAATTCTTGAACCGTAAGTCATAGACGCTCGATCTTGGCGGCATTCGTCTCAGCGCCTGGCAATTAGTATAGAAGCACTGTTTCCCACTGTTTCTGAGGCTAATTCTTGAACCGTAAGTCTTAGACGCTTGATCTTGGCGGCATTCGTCTCAGCGCCTGGCAATTAGTATAGAAGCACTGTCTTTGACTTCTCTGGATGTTTCCCAGGCGAGCTATTCACAAGTAAATCCTAGACGCTCGATCTTGGTTACTTTCGCTTTCGCGGCTGGCAGCAAAGTTCAGAACCATGTTTCTGTGAATAACTCTTGAATCGTAAGTCACAGACGCTCGCTCTTGGTTGCATTCGTTTCAGCTCGTGGCAGCCAGTCTAAAAAACACTATATTGGACTTCTCTGGATGCTTCCCAGGCGAGCTATTAGCAGCATGTTCAGAACCACTGTTTCTGAGGCTAATTCTTGAACCGTAAGTTTTAGACGCTTGATCTTGGCGGCATTCGTCTCAGCGCCTGGCAATTAGTATAGAAGCACTGTCTTTGACTTCTCTGGATGTTTCCCAGGCGAGCTATTCACAAGTAAATCCTAGACGCTCGATCTTGGTTACTTTCGCTTTCGCGGCTGGCAGCAAAGTTTAGAACCATGTTTCTGTGAATAACTCTTGAACCGTAAGTCACAGACGCTCGCTCTTGGCTGCATTCGTTTCAGCTCGTGGCAGCCAGTCTAAAAAAACACTATCTTGGACTTCTCTGGATGTTTCCCAGGCGAGCTATTGGCAGCATGTTCAGAACCACTGTTTCTGAGGCTAATTCTTGAACCGTAAGTCATAGACGCTCGATCTTGGCGGCATTCGTCTCAGCGCCTGGCAATTAGTATAGAAGCACTGTTTCCCACTGTTTCTGAGGCTAATTCTTGAACCGTAAGTCTTAGACGCTTGATCCTTGCGGCATTCGTCTCAGCGCCTGGCAATTAGTATAGCTGCACTGTCTTTGACTTCTCTGGATGTTTTCCAGGCGAGCTATTCACAAGTAAATCCTAGACGCTCGATCTTGGTTGCTTTCGCTTTCGCGGCTGGCAGCAAAGTTCAGAACCATGTTTATGTGAATAACTTTTGAACCGTAAGTCACAGACGCTCGCTCTTGGCTGCATTCGTTTCAGCTCGTGGCAGCCAGTCTAAAAAAAACACTATCTTGGACTTCTCTGGATGTTTCCCAGGCGAGCTATTGGCAGCATGTTCAGAACCACTGTTTCTGAGGCTAATTCTTGAACCGTAAGTCTTAGACGCTTGATCTTGGCGGCATTCGTCTCAGCGCCTGGCAATTAGTATAGAAGCACTGTCTTTGACTTCTCTGGATGTTTCCCAGGCGAGCTATTGACAAGTAAATCCTAGACGCTCGATCTTGGTTATTTTCGCTTTCGCGGCTGGCAGCAAAGTTCCGAACCATGTTTCTGTGAATAACTCTTGAACCGTAAGTCACAGACGCTCGCTCTTGGCTGCATTCGTTTCAGCTCGTGGCAGCCAGTCTAAAAAACACTATCTTGGACTTCTCTGGATGTTTCCCAGGCGAGCTATTGGCAGCATGTTTTGAACCACTGTTTCTGAGGCTAATTCTTGAACCGTAAGTCATAGACGCTCGATCTTGGCGGCATTCGTCTCAGCGCCTGGCAATTAGTATAGAAGCACTGTTTCCCACTGTTTCTGAGGCTAATTCTTGAACCGTAAGTCTTAGACGCTTGATCTTGGCGGCATTCGTCTCAGCGCCTGGCAATTAGTATAGAAGCACTGTCTTTCACTTCTCTGGATGTTTCCCAGGCGAGCTATTCACAAGTAAATCCTAGACGCTCGATCTTGGTTACTTTCGCTTTCGCGGCTGGCAGCAAAGTTCAGAACCATGTTTCTGTGAATAACTCTTGAATCGTAAGTCACAGACGCTCGCTCTTGGTTGCATTCGTTTCAGCTCGTGGCAGCCAGTCTAAAAAACACTATATTGGACTTCTCTGGATGCTTCCCAGGCGAGCTATTAGCAGCATGTTCAGAACCACTGTTTCTGAGGCTAATTCTTGAACCGTAAGTCTTAGACGCTTGATCTTGGCGGCATTCGTCTCAGCGCCTGGCAATTAGTATAGAAGCACTGTCTTTGACTTCTCTGGATGTTTCCCAGGCGAGCTATTCACAAGTAAATCCTAGACGCTCGATCTTGGTTACTTTCGCTTTCGCGGCTGGCAGCAAAGTTCAGAACCATGTTTCTGTGAATAACTCTTGAACCGTAAGTCACAGACTCTCGCTCTGGGCTGCATTCGTTTCAGCTCGTGGCAGCCAGTTTAAAAAACACTATCTTGGACTTCTCTGGATGTTTCCCAGGCGAGCTATTGGCAGCATGTTCAAAACCACTGTTTCTGAGGCTAATTCTTGAACCGTAAGTCATAGACGCTCGATCTTGGCGGCATTCGTCTCAGCGCCTGGCAATTAGTATAGAAGCACTGTTTCCCACTGTTTCTGAGGCTAATTCTTGAACCGTAAGTCTTAGACGCTTGATCTTGGCGGCATTCGTCTCAGCGCCTGGCAATTAGTATAGAAGCACTGTCTTTGACTTATCTGAAAGTTTCCCAGGCGAGCTATTCACAAGTAAATCCTAGACGCTCGATCTTGGTTACTTTCGCTTTCGCGGCTGGCAGCAAAGTTCAGAACCATGTTTCTGTGAATAACTCTTGAACCGTTAGTCACAGACGCTCGCTCTTGGCTGCATTCGTTTCAGCTCGTGGCAGCCAGTCTAAAAAAACACTATCTTGGACTTCTCTGGATGTTTCCCAGGCGAGCTATTGGCAGCATGTTCAAAACCACTGTTTCTGAGGCTAATTCTTGAACCGTAAGTCATAGACGCTCGATCTTGGCGGCATTCGTCTCAGCGCCTGGCAATTAGTATAGAAGCACTGTTTCCCACTGTTTCTGAGGCTAATTCTTGAACCGTAAGTCTTAGACGCTTGATCTTGGCGGCATTCGTCTCAGCGCCTGGCAATTAGTATAGAAGCACTGTCTTTGACTTCTCTGGATGTTTCCCAGGCGAGCTATTCACAAGTAAATCCTAGACGCTCGATCTTGGTTACTTTCGCTTTCGCGGCTGGCAGCAAAGTTCAGAACCATGTTTCTGTGAATAACTCTTGAACCGTAAGTGACAGACGCTCGCTCTTGGCTGCATTCGTTTCAGCTCGTGGCAGTCAGTCTAAAAAACACTATCTTGGACTTCTCTGGATGTTTCCCAGACGAGCTATTGGCAGCATGTTTAGAACCACTGTTTCTGAGGCTAATTCTTGAACCGTAAGTCATAGACGCTCGATCTTGGCGGTATTCGTCTCAGCACCTGGAAATTAGTATAGAAGCACTGTTTCCCACTGTTTCTGAGGCTAATTCTTGAACCGTAAGTCATAGACTCTCGATCTTGGCGGCATTCGTCTCAGCGCCTGGCAATTAGTATAGAAGCACTGTCTTTGACTTCACTGGATGTTTCCCAGGCGAGCTATTGACAAGTAAATCCTAGACGCTCGATCTTGGTTATTTTCGCTTTCGCGGCTGGCAGCAAAGTTCAGAACCATGTTTCTGTGAATCACTCTTGAACCGTAAGTCACAGACGCTCGCTCTTGGCTGCATTCGTTTCAGCTCGTGGCAGCCAGTCTAAAAAAAACACTATCTTGGACTTCTCTGGATGTTTCCCAGGCGAGCTATTGGCAGCATGTTCAGAACCACTGTTTCTGAGGCTAATTCTTGAACCGTAAGTCATAGACGCTCGATCTTGGCGGCATTCGTCTCAGCGCCTGGCAATTAGTATAGAAGCACTGTTTCCCACTGTTTCTGAGGCTAATTCTTGAACCGTAAGTCTTAGACGCTTGATCTTGGCGGCATTCGTCTCAGCGCCTGGCAATTAGTATAGCTGCACTGTCTTTGACTTCTCTGGATGTTTTCCAGGCGAGCTATTCACAAGTAAATCCTAGACGCTCGATCTTGGTTGCTTTCGCTTTCGCGGCTGGCAGCAAAGTTCAGAACCATGTTTATGTGAATAACTTTTGAACCGTAAGTCACAGACGCTCGCTCTTGGCTGCATTCGTTTCAGCTCGTGGCAGCCAGTCTAAAAAAAACACTATCTTGGACTTCTCTGGATGTTTCCCAGGCGAGCTATTGGCAGCATGTTCAGAACCACTGTTTCTGAGGCTAATTCTTGAACCGTAAGTCATAGACGCTCGATCTTGGCGGCATTCGTCTCAGCACCTGGCAATTAGTATAGAAGCACTGTCTTTGACTTCTCTGGATGTTTCCCAGGCGAGCTATTGACAAGTAAATCCTAGACGCTCGATCTTGGTTATTTTCGCTTTCGCGGTTGGCAGCAAAGTTCCGAACCATGTTTCTGTGAATAACTCTTGAACCGTAAGTCACAGACGCTCGCTCTTGGTTGCATTCGTTTCAGCTCGTGGCAGCCAGTCTAAAAAACACTATATTGGACTTCTCTGGATGTTTCCCAGGCGAGCTATTAGCAGCATGTTCAGAACCACTGTTTCTGAGGCTAATTCTTGAACCGTAAGTCATAGACGCTCGATCTTGGCGGCATTCGTCTCAGCGCCTGGCAATTAGTATAGAAGCACTGTTTCCCACTGTTTCTGAGGCTAATTCTTGAACCGTAAGTCTTAGACGCTTGATCTTGGCGTCATTCGTCTCAGCGCCTGGCAATTAGTATAGAAGTACTGTCTTTGACTTATCTGAAAGTTTCCCAGGCGAGCTATTAACAAGTAAATCCTAGACGCTCGATCTTGGTTACTTTCGCTTTCGCGGCTGGCAGCAAAGTTCAGAACCATGTTTCTGTGAATAACTCTTGAACCGTAAGTCACAGACGCTCGCTCTTGGCTGCATGCGTTTCAGCTCGTGGCAGCCAGTCTAAAAAAAACACTATCTTGGACTTCTCTGTATGTTTCCCAGGCGAGCTATTGGCAGCATGTTCAAAACCACTGTTTCTGAGGCTAATTCTTGAACCGTAAGTCATAGACGCTCGATCTTGGCGGCATTCGTCTCAGCGCCTGGCAATTAGTATAGAAGCACTGTTTCCCACTGTTTCTGAGGCTAATTCTTGAACCGTAAGTCTTAGACGCTTGATCTTGGCGGCATTCGTCTCAGCGCCTGGCAATTAGTATAGAAGCACTGTCTTTGACTTATCTGAAAGTTTCCCAGGCGAGCTATTCACAAGTAAATCCTAGACGCTCGATCTTGGTTACTTTCGCTTTCGCGGCTGGCAGCAAAGTTCAGAACCATGTTTCTGTGAATAACTCTTGAACCGTAAGTCACAGACGCTCGCTCTTGGCTGCATGCGTTTCAGCTCGTGGCAGCCAGTCTAAAAAAACACTATCTTGGACTTCTCTGGATGTTTCCCAGGCGAGCTATTGGCAGCATGTTCAGAACCACTGTTTCTGAGGCTAATTCTTGAACCGTAAGTCATAGACGCTCGATCTTGGCGGCATTCGTCTCAGCGCCTGGCAATTAGTATAGAAGCACTGTTTCCCACTGTTTCTGAGGCTAATTCTTGAACCGTAAGTCTTAGACGCTTGATCTTGGCGGCATTCGTCTCAGCGCCTGGCAATTAGTATGGAAGCACTATCTTTGACTTCTCTGGATGTTTCCCAGGCGAGCTATTGACAAGTAAATCCTAGACGCTCGATCTTGGTTATTTTCGCTTTCGCGGCTGGCAGTAAAGTTCAGAACCATGTTTCTGTGAATAACTCTTGAACCGTAAGTGACAGACGCTCGCTCTTGGCTGCATTCGTTTCAGCTCGTGGCAGTCAGTCTAAAAAACACTATCTTGGACTTCTCTGGATGTTTCCCAGGCGAGCTATTGGCAGCATGTTTAGAACCACTGTTTCTGAGGCTAATTCTTGAACCGTAAGTCATAGACGCTCGATCTTGGCGGCATTCGTCTCAGCGCCTGGCAATTAGTATAGAAGCACTGTCTTTGACTTCACTGGATGTTTCCCAGGCGAGCTATTGACAAGTAAATCCTAGACGCTCGATCTTGGTTATTTTTGCTTTCGCGGCTGGCAGCAAAGTTCAGAACCATGTTTCTGTGAATAACTCTTGAACCGTAAGTGACATACGCTCGCTCTTGGCTGCATTCGTTTCAGCTCGTGGCAGCCAGTCTAAAAAACACTATCTTGGACTTCTCTGGATGTTTCCCAGGCGAGCTATTGGCAGCATGTTCAGAACCACTGTTTCTGAGGCTAATTCTTGAACCGTAAGTCATAGACGCTCGATCTTGGCGGCATTCGTCTCAGCGCCTGGCAATTAGTATAGAAGCACTGTTTCCCACTGTTTCTGAGGCTAATTCTTGAACCGTAAGTCGTAGACGCTTGATCTTGGCGGCATTCGTCTCAGCGCCTGGCAATTAGTATAGCTGCACTGTCTTTGACTTCTCTGGATGTTTTCCAGGCGAGCTATTCACAAGTAAATCCTAGACGCTCGATCTTGGTTGCTTTCGCTTTCGCGGCTGGCAGCAAAGTTCAGAACCATGTTTCTATGAATAACTCTTGAATCGTAAGTCACAGACGCTCGCTCTTGGTTGCATTCGTTTCAGCTCGTGGCAGCCAGTCTAAAAAACACTATATTGGACTTCTCTGGATGTTTCCCAGACGAGCTATTAGCAGCATGTTCAGAACCACTGTTTCTGAGGCTAATTCTTGAACCGTAAGTCTTAGACGCTTGATCTTGGCGGCATTCGTCTCAGCGCCTGGCAATTAGTATAGAAGCACTGTCTTTGACTTCTCTGGATGTTTTCCAGGCGAGCTATTCACAAGTAAATCCTAGACGCTCGACCTTGGTTGCTTTCGCTTTCGCGGCTGGCAGCAAAGTTCAGAACCATGTTTATGTGAATAACTTTTGAACCGTAAGTCACAGACGCTCGCTCTTGGCTGGATTCGTTTCAGCTCGTGGCAGCCAGTCTAAAAAAACACTATCTTGGACTTCTCTGGATGTTTCCCAGGCGAGCTATTGGCAGCATGTTCAGAACCACTGTTTCTGAGGCTAATTCTTGAACCGTAAGTCTTAGACGCTTGATCTTGGCGGCATTCGTCTCAGCGCCTGGCAATTAGTATAGAAGCACTGTCTTTGACTTCTCTGGATGTTTCCCAGGCGAGCTATTCACAAGTAAATCCTAGACGCTCGATCTTGGTTACTTTCGCTTTCGCGGCTGGCAGCAAAGTTCAGAACCATGTTTCTGTGAATAACTCTTGAACCGTAAGTCACAGACGCTCGCTCTTGGCTGCATTCGTTTCAGCTCGTGGCAGCCAGTCTAAAAAACACTATCTTGGACTTCTCTGGATGTTTCCCAGGCGATCTATTGGCAGCATGTTCAGAACCACTGGTTCTGAGGCTAATTCTTGAACCGTAAGTCATAGACGCTCGATCTTGGCGGCATTCGTCTCAGCGCCTGGCAATTAGTATAGAAGCACTGTTTCCCACTGTTTCTGAGGCTAATTCTTGAACCGTAAGTCATAGACGCTCGATCTTGGCGGCATTCGTCTCAGCGCCTGGCAATTAGTATAGAAGCACTGTCTTTGACTTCTCTGGATGTTTCCCAGGCGAGCTATTGACAAGTAAATCCTAGACGCTCGATCTTGGTTACTTTCGCTTTCGCGGCTGGCAGCAAAGTTCAGAACCATGTTTCTGTGAATAACTCTTGAACCGTAAGTCACAGACGCTCGCTCTTGGCTGCATTCGTTTCAGCTCGTGGCAGCCAGTCTAAAAAAAACACTATCTTGGACTTCTCTGTATGTTTCCCAGGCGAGCTATTGGCAGCATGTTCAAAACCACTGTTTCTGAGGCTAATTCTTGAACCGTAAGTCATAGACGCTCGATCTTGGCGGCATTCGTCTCAGCGCCTGGCAATTAGTATAGAAGCACTGTTTCCCACTGTTTCTGAGGCTAATTCTTGAACCGTAAGTCTTAGACGCTTGATCTTGGCGTCATTCGTCTCAGCGCCTGGCAATTAGTATAGAAGCACTGTCTTTGACTTATCTGAAAGTTTCTCAGGCGAGCTATTCACAAGTAAATCCTAGACGCTCGATCTTGGTTACTTTCGCTTTCGCGGCTGGCAGCAAAGTTCAGAACCATGTTTCTGTGAATAACTCTTGAACCGTAAGTCACAGACGCTCGCTCTTGGCTGCATGCGTTTCAGCTCGTGGCAGCCAGTCTAAAAAAAACACTATCTTGGACTTCTCTGTATGTTTCCCAGGCGAGCTATTGGCAGCATGTTCAAAACCACTGTTTCTGAGGCTAATTCTTGAACCGTAAGTCATAGACGCTCGATCTTGGCGGCATTCGTCTCAGCGCCTGGCAATTAGTATAGAAGCACTGTTTCCCACTGTTTCTGAGGCTAATTCTTGAACCGTAAGTCTTAGACGCTTGATCTTGGCGGCATTCGTCTCAGCGCCTGGCAATTAGTATAGAAGCACTGTCTTTGACTTATCTGAAAGTTTCCCAGGCGAGCTATTCACAAGTAAATCCTAGACGCTCGATCTTGGTTACTTTCGCTTTCGCGGCTGGCAGCAAAGTTCAGAACCATGTTTCTGTGAATAACTCTTGAACCGTAAGTCACAGACGCTCGCTCTTGGCTGCATGCGTTTCAGCTCGTGGCAGCCAGTCTAAAAAAACACTATCTTGGACTTCTCTGGATGTTTCCCAGGCGAGCTATTGGCAGCATGTTCAGAACCACTGTTTCTGAGGCTAATTCTTGAACCGTAAGTCATAGACGCTCGATCTTGGCGGCATTCGTCTCAGCGCCTGGCAATTAGTATAGAAGCACTGTTTCCCACTGTTTCTGAGGCTAATTCTTGAACCGTAAGTCTTAGACGCTTGATCTTGGCGGCATTCGTCTCAGCGCCTGGCAATTAGTATGGAAGCACTATCTTTGACTTCTCTGGATGTTTCCCAGGCGAGCTATTGACAAGTAAATCCTAGACGCTCGATCTTGGTTATTTTCGCTTTCGCGGCTGGCAGCAAAGTTCAGAACCATGTTTCTGTGAATAACTCTTGAACCGTAAGTGACAGACGCTCGCTCTTGGCTGCATTCGTTTCAGCTCGTGGCAGCCAGTCTAAAAAACACTATCTTGGACTTCTCTGGATGTTTCCCAGGCGAGCTATTGGCAGCATGTTCAGAACCACTGTTTCTGAGGCTAATTCTTGAACCGTAAGTCATAGACGCTCGATCTTGGCGGCATTCGTCTCAGCGCCTGGCAATTAGTATAGAAGCACTGTTTCCCACTGTTTCTGAGGCTAATTCTTGAACCGTAAGTCTTAGACGCTTGATCTTGGCGGCATTCGTCTCAGCGCCTGGCAATTAGTATAGCTGCACTGTCTTTGACTTCTCTGGATGTTTTCCAGGCGAGCTATTCACAAGTAAATCCTAGACGCTCGATCTTGGTTGCTTTCGCTTTCGCGGCTGGCAGCAAAGTTCAGAACCATGTTTATGTGAATAACTTTTGAACCGTAAGTCACAGACGCTCGCTCTTGGCTGCATTCGTTTCAGCTCGTGGCAGCCAGTCTAAAAAAAACACTATCTTGGACTTCTCTGGATGTTTCCCAGGCGAGCTATTGGCAGCATGTTTTGAACCACTGTTTCTGAGGCTAATTCTTGAACCGTAAGTCATAGACGCTCGATCTTGGCGGCATTCGTCTCAGCGCCTGGCAATTAGTATAGAAGCACTGTTTCCCACTGTTTCTGAGGCTAATTCTTGAACCGTAAGTCTTAGACGCTTGATCTTGGCGGCATTCGTCTCAGCGCCTGGCAATTAGTATGGAAGCACTGTCTTTGACTTCTCTGGATGTTTCCCAGGCGAGCTATTCACAAGTAAATCCTAGACGCTCGATCTTGGTTACTTTCGCTTTCGCGGCTGGCAGCAAAGTTCAGAACCATGTTTCTATGAATAACTCTTGAATCGTAAGTCACAGACGCTCGCTCTTGGTTGCATTCGTTTCAGCTCGTGGCAGCCAGTCTAAAAAACACTA
>NW_027463555.1:0-31674 GCF_050947455.1 Rhinoderma darwinii
TCCCAGGCGAGTTATTGACAAGTAAATCCTAGACGCTCGATCTTGGTTATTTTCGCTTTCGCGGCTGGCAGTAAAAGAACCATGTTTCTGTGAATAACTCCTGAACCGTAAGTCCTAGACGCTCGCTCTTGGCTGCATTCGATTCAGCTCGTGGCAGCCAGTCTAAAAAACACTATCTTGGACTTCTCTGCATGTTTCCCAGGCGAGCAATTGGCAGCATGTTCAGAACCATGTTTCTGTGAATAACTCCTGAACCGTAAGTCCTAGACGCTCGCTCTTGGCTGCATTCGATTCAGCTCGTGGCAGCCAGTCTAAAAAACTCTATCTTGGACTTCTCTGCATGTTTCCCAGGCGAGCAATTGGCAGCATGTTCAGAACCATGTTTCTGTGAATAACTCCTGAACCGTAAGTCCTAGACGCTCGCTCTTGGCTGCATTCGATTCAGCTCGTGGCAGCCAGTCTAAAAAACACTATCTTGGACTTCTCTGCATGTTCCTAAGGCAAATGTTTCTAAAGCTAATTCTTGAACCGTAAGTCCTAGACGCTCGATCTTGGCGGCATTCGTCTCAGCGCCACGCAATTAGTATAGGAGCACTGTGTTTGACTTCTCTGGATGTTTCCCAGGCGAGTTATTGACAAGTAAATCCTAGACGCTCGATCTTGGTTATTTTCGCTTTCGCGGCTGGCAGTAAAAGAACCATGTTTCTGTGAATAACTCCTGAACCGTAAGTCCTAGACGCTCGCTCTTGGCTGCATTCGATTCAGCTCGTGGCAGCCAGTCTAAAAAACACTATCTTGGACTTCTCTGCATGTTTCCCAGGCGAGAAATTGGCAGCATGTTCAGAACCATGTTTCTGTGAATAACTCCTGAACCGTAAGTCCTAGACGCTCGCTCTTGGCTGCATTCGATTCAGCTCGTGGCAGCCAGTCTAAAAAACACTATCTCGGACTTCTCTGCATGTTTCCCAGGCGAGCAATTGGCAGCATGTTCAGAACCATATTTCTGTGAATAACTCCTGAACCGTAAGTCCTAGACGCTCGCTCTTGGCTGCATTCGATTCAGCTCGTGGCAGCCAGTCTAAAAAACACTATCTTGGACTTCTCTGCATGTTTCCCAGGCGAGAAATTGGCAGCATGTTCAGAACCATGTTTCTGTGAATAACTCCTGAACCGTAAGTCCTAGACGCTCGATCTTGGCGGCATTCGTCTCAGCGCCTGGCAATTAGTATAGGAGCACTGTGTTTGACTTCTCTGGATGTTTCCCAGGCGAGTTATTGACAAGTAAATCCTAGACGCTCGATCTTGGTTATTTTCGCTTTCGCGGCTGGCAGTAAAAGAACCATGTTTCTGTGAATAACTCCTGAACCGTAAGTCCTAGACGCTCGCTCTTGGCTGCATTCGATTCAGCTCGTGGCAGCCAGTCTAAAAAACACTATCTTGGACTTCTCTGCATGTTTCCCAGGCGAGCAATTGGCAGCATGTTCAGAACCATGTTTCTGTGAATAACTCCTGAACCGTAAGCCCTAGACGCTCGCTCTTGGCTGCATTCGATTCAGCTCGTGGCAGCCAGTCTAAAAAACACTATCTTGGACTTCTCTGCATGTTTCCCAGGCGAGAAATTGGCAGCATGTTCAGAACCATGTTTCTGTGAATAACTCCTGAACCGTAAGTCGTAGACGCTCGATCTTGGCGGCATTCGTCTCAGCGCCTGGCAATTAGTATAGGAGCACTGTGTTTGACTTCTCTGGATGTTTCCCAGGCGAGTTATTGACAAGTAAATCCTAGACGCTCGATCTTGGTTATTTTCGCTTTCGCGGCTGGCAGTAAAAAAACCATGTTTCTGTGAATAACTCCTGAACCGTAAGTCCTAGACGCTCGCTCTTGGCTGCATTCGATTCAGCTCGTGGCAGCCAGTCTAAAAAACACTATCTTGGACTTCTCTGCATGTTTCCCAGGCGAGCAATTGGCAGCATGTTCAGAACCATGTTTCTGTGAATAACTCCTGAACCGTAAGTCCTAGACGCTCGCTCTTGGCTGCATTCGATTCAGCTCGTGGCAGCCAGTCTAAAAAACACTATCTTGGACTTCTCTGCATGTTTCCCAGGCGAGAAATTGGCAGCATGTTCAGAACCATGTTTCTGTGAATAACTCCTGAACCGTAAGTCCTAGACGCTCGATCTTGGCGGCATTCGTCTCAGCGCCTGGCAATTAGTATAGGAGCACTGTGTTTGACTTCTCTGGATGTTTCCCAGGCGAGTTATTGACAAGTAAATCCTAGACGCTCGATCTTGGTTATTTTCGCTTTCGCGGCTGGCAGTAAAAGAACCATGTTTCTGTGAATAACTCCTGAACCGTAAGTCCTAGACGCTCGCTCTTGGCTGCATTCGATTCAGCTCGTGGCTGCCAGTCTAAAAAACACTATCTTGGACTTCTCTGCATGTTTCCCAGGCGAGCAATTGGCAGCATGTTCAGAACCATGTTTCTGTGAATAACTCCTGAACCGTAAGTCCTAGACGCTCGCTCTTGGCTGCATTCGATTCAGCTCGTGGCAGCCAGTCTAAAAAACACTATCTTGGACTTCTCTGCATGTTTCCCAGGCGAGAAATTGGCAGCATGTTCAGAACCATGTTTCTGTGAATAACTCCTGAACCGTAAGTCCTAGACGCTCGCTCTTGGCTGCATTCGATTCAGCTCGTGGCAGCCAGTCTAAAAAACACTATCTTGGACTTCTCTGCATGTTTCCCAGACGAGAAATTGGCAGCATGTTCAGAACCATGTTTCTGTGAATAACTCCTGAACCGTAAGTCCTAGACGCTCGATCTTGGCGGCATTCGTCTCAGCGCCTGGCAATTAGTATAGGAGCACTGTGTTTGACTTCTCTGGATGTTTCCCAGGCGAGTTATTGACAAGTAAATCCTAGACGCTCGATCTTGGTTATTTTCGCTTTCGCGGCTGGCAGTAAAAGAACCATGTTTCTGTGAATAACTCCTGAACCGTAAGTCCTAGACGCTCGCTCTTGGCTGCATTCGATTCAGCTCGTGGCTGCCAGTCTAAAAAACACTATCTTGGACTTCTCTGCATGTTTCCCAGGCGAGCAATTGGCAGCATGTTCAGAACCATGTTTCTGTGAATAACTCCTGAACCGTAAGTCCTAGACGCTCGCTCTTGGCTGCATTCGATTCAGCTCGTGGCAGCCAGTCTAAAAAACACTATCTTGGACTTCTCTGCATGTTTCCCAGGCGAGAAATTGGCAGCATGTTCAGAACCATGTTTCTGTGAATAACTCCTGAACCGTAAGTCCTAGACGCTCGCTCTTGGCTGCATTCGATTCAGCTCGTGGCAGCCAGTCTAAAAAACACTATCTTGGACTTCTCTGCATGTTTCCCAGACGAGAAATTGGCAGCATGTTCAGAACCATGTTTCTGTGAATAACTCCTGAACCGTAAGTCCTAGACGCTCGATCTTGGCGGCATTCGTCTCAGCGCCTGGCAATTAGTATAGGAGCACTGTGTTTGACTTCTCTGGATGTTTCCCAGGCGAGTTATTGACAAGTAAATCCTAGACGCTCGATCTTGGTTATTTTCGCTTTCGCGGCTGGCAGTAAAAAAACCATGTTTCTGTGAATAACTCCTGAACCGTAAGTCCTAGACGCTCGCTCTTGGCTGCATTCGATTCAGCTCGTGGCAGCCAGTCTAAAAAACACTATCTTGGACTTCTCTGCATGTTTCCCAGGCGAGCAATTGGCAGCATGTTCAGAACCATGTTTCTGTGAATAACTCCTGAACCGTAAGTCCTAGACGCTCGATCTTGGCGGCATTCGTCTCAGCGCCTGGCAATTAGTATAGGAGCACTGTGTTTGACTTCTCTGGATGTTTCCCAGGCGAGTTATTGACAAGTAAATCCTAGACGCTCGATCTTGGTTATTTTCGCTTTCGCGGCTGGCAGTAAAAAAACCATGTTTCTGTGAATAACTCCTGAACCGTAAGTCCTAGACGCTCGCTCTTGGCTGCATTCGATTCAGCTCGTGGCAGCCAGTCTAAAAAACACTATCTTGGACTTCTCTGCATGTTTCCCAGGCGAGCAATTGGCAGCATGTTCAGAACCATGTTTCTGTGAATAACTCCTGAACCGTAAGTCCTAGACGCTCGCTCTTGGCTGCATTCGATTCAGCTCGTGGCAGCCAGTCTAAAAAACACTATCTTGGACTTCTCTGCATGTTTCCCAGGCGAGAAATTGGCAGCATGTTCAGAACCATGTTTCTGTGAATAACTCCTGAACCGTAAGTCCTAGACGCTCGATCTTGGCGGCATTCGTCTCAGCGCCTGGCAATTAGTATAGGAGCACTGTGTTTGACTTCTCTGGATGTTTCCCAGGCGAGTTATTGACAAGTAAATCCTAGACGCTCGATCTTGGTTATTTTCGCTTTCGCGGCTGGCAGTAAAAGAACCATGTTTCTGTGAATAACTCCTGAACCGTAAGTCCTAGACGCTCGCTCTTGGCTGCATTCGATTCAGCTCGTGGCAGCCAGTCTAAAAAACACTATCTTGGACTTCTCTGCATGTTTCCCAGGCGAGCAATTGGCAGCATGTTCAGAACCATGTTTCTGTGAATAACTCCTGAACCGTAAGCCCTAGACGCTCGCTCTTGGCTGCATTCGATTCAGCTCGTGGCAGCCAGTCTAAAAAACACTATCTTGGACTTCTCTGCATGTTTCCCAGGCGAGCAATTGGCAGCATGTTCAGAACCATGTTTCTGTGAATAACTCCTGAACCGTAAGTCCTAGACGCTCGCTCTTGGCTGCATTCGATTCAGCTCGTGGCAGCCAGTCTAAAAAACACTATCTTGGACTTCTCTGCATGTTTCCCAGGCGAGCAATTGGCAGCATGTTCAGAACCATGTTTCTGTGAATAACTCCTGAACCGTAAGTCCTAGACGCTCGCTCTTGGCTGCATTCGATTCAGCTCGTGGTAGCCAGTCTAAAAAACACTATCTTGGACTTCTCTGCATGTTCCTAAGGCAAATGTTTCTAAAGCTAATTCTTGAACCGTAAGTCCTAGACGCTCGATCTTGGCGGCATTCGTCTCAGCGCCAGGCAATTAGTATAGGAGCACTGTGTTTGACTTCTCTGGATGTTTCCCAGGCGAGTTATTGACAAGTAAATCCTAGACGCTCGATCTTGGTTATTTTCGCTTTCGCGGCTGGCAGTAAAAGAACCATGTTTCTGTGAATAACTCCTGAACCGTAAGTCCTAGACGCTCGCTCTTGGCTGCATTCGATTCAGCTCGTGGCAGCCAGTCTAAAAAACACTATCTTGGACTTCTCTGCATGTTTCCCAGGCGAGCAATTGGCAGCATGTTCAGAACCATGTTTCTGTGAATAACTCCTGAACCGTAAGTCCTAGACGCTCGCTCTTGGCTGCATTCGATTCAGCTCGTGGCAGCCAGTCTAAAAAACACTATCTTGGACTTCTCTGCATGTTCCTAAGGCAAATGTTTCTAAAGCTAATTCTTGAACCGTAAGTCCTAGACGCTCGATCTTGGCGGCATTCGTCTCAGCGCCAGGCAATTAGTATAGGAGCACTGTGTTTGACTTCTCTGGATGTTTCCCAGGCGAGCAATTGTCAGCATGTTCAGAACCATGTTTCTGTGAATAACTCCTGAACCGTAAGTCCTAGACGCTCGCTCTTGGCTGCATTCGATTCAGCTCGTGGCAGCCAGTCTAAAAAACACTATCTTGGACTTCTCTGCATGTTTCCCAGGCGAGCAATTGGCAGCATGTTCAGAACCATGTTTCTGTGAATAACTCCTGAACCGTAAGTCCTAGACGCTCGCTCTTGGCTGCATTCGATTCAGCTCGTGGCAGCCAGTCTAAAAAACACTATCTTGGACTTCTCTGCATGTTTCCCAGACGAGAAATTGGCAGCATGTTCAGAACCATGTTTCTGTGAATAACTCCTGAACCGTAAGTCGTAGACGCTCGATCTTGGCGGCATTCGTCTCAGCGCCTGGCAATTAGTATAGGAGCACTGTGTTTGACTTCTCTGGATGTTTCCCAGGCGAGTTATTGACAAGTAAATCCTAGACGCTCGATCTTGGTTATTTTCGCTTTCGCGGCTGGCAGTAAAAAAACCATGTTTCTGTGAATAACTCCTGAACCGTAAGTCCTAGACGCTCGCTCTTGGCTGCATTCGATTCAGCTCGTGGCAGCCAGTCTAAAAAACACTATCTTGGACTTCTCTGCATGTTCCTAAGGCAAATGTTTCTAAAGCTAATTCTTGAACCGTAAGTCCTAGACGCTCGATCTTGGCGGCATTCGTCTCAGCGCCAGGCAATTAGTATAGGAGCACTGTGTTTGACTTCTCTGGATGTTTCCCAGGCGAGTTATTGACAAGTAAATCCTAGACGCTCGATCTTGGTTATTTTCGCTTTCGCGGCTGGCAGTAAAAGAACCATGTTTCTGTGAATAACTCCTGAACCGTAAGTCCTAGACGCTCGCTCTTGGCTGCATTCGATTCAGCTCGTGGCAGCCAGTCTAAAAAACACTATCTTGGACTTCTCTGCTTGTTTCCCAGGCGAGCAATTGGCAGCATGTTCAGAACCATGTTTCTGTGAATAACTCCTGAACCGTAAGTCCTAGACGCTCGCTCTTGGCTGCATTCGATTCAGCTCGTGGCAGCCAGTCTAAAAAACACTATCTTGGACTTCTCTGCATGTTTCCCAGGCGAGCAATTGGCAGCATGTTCAGAACCATGTTTCTGTGAATAACTCCTGAACCGTAAGTCCTAGACGCTCGCTCTTGGCTGCATTCGATTCAGCTCGTGGCAGCCAGTCTAAAAAACACTATCTTGGACTTCTCTGCATGTTTCCCAGGCGAGCAATTGGCAGCATGTTCAGAACCATGTTTCTGTGAATAACTCCTGAACCGTAAGTCCTAGACGCTCGCTCTTGGCTGCATTCGATTCAGCTCGTGGCAGCCAGTCTAAAAAACACTATCTTGGACTTCTCTGCATGTTTCCCAGGCGAGCAATTGGCAGCATGTTCAGAACCATGTTTCTGTGAATAACTCCTGAACCGTAAGTCCTAGACGCTCGCTCTTGGCTGCATTCGATTCAGCTCGTGGCAGCCAGTCTAAAAAACACTATCTTGGACTTCTCTGCATGTTCCTAAGGCAAATGTTTCTAAAGCTAATTCTTGAACCGTAAGTCCTAGACGCTCGATCTTGGCGGCATTCGTCTCAGCGCCAGGCAATTAGTATAGGAGCACTGTGTTTGACTTCTCTGGATGTTTCCCAGGCGAGTTATTGACAAGTAAATCCTAGACGCTCGATCTTGGTTATTTTCGCTTTCGCGGCTGGCAGTAAAAGAACCATGTTTCTGTGAATAACTCCTGAACCGTAAGTCCTAGACGCTCGCTCTTGGCTGCATTCGATTCAGCTCGTGGCAGCCAGTCTAAAAAACACTATCTTGGACTTCTCTGCATGTTTCCCAGGCGAGCAATTGGCAGCATGTTCAGAACCATGTTTCTGTGAATAACTCCTGAACCGTAAGTCCTAGACGCTCGCTCTTGGCTGCATTCGATTCAGCTCGTGGCAGCCAGTCTAAAAAACACTATCTTGGACTTCTCTGCATGTTCCTAAGGCAAATGTTTCTAAAGCTAATTCTTGAACCGTAAGTCCTAGACGCTCGATCTTGGCGGCATTCGTCTCAGCGCCAGGCAATTAGTATAGGAGCACTGTGTTTGACTTCTCTGGATGTTTCCCAGGCGAGTTATTGACAAGTAAATCCTAGACGCTCGATCTTGGTTATTTTCGCTTTCGCGGCTGGCAGTAAAAGAACCATGTTTCTGTGAATAACTCCTGAACCGTAAGTCCTAGACGCTCGCTCTTGGCTGCATTCGATTCAGCTCGTGGCAGCCAGTCTAAAAAACACTATCTTGGACTTCTCTGCTTGTTTCCCAGGCGAGCAATTGGCAGCATGTTCAGAACCATGTTTCTGTGAATAACTCCTGAACCGTAAGTCCTAGACGCTCGCTCTTGGCTGCATTCGATTCAGCTCGTGGCAGCCAGTCTAAAAAACACTATCTTGGACTTCTCTGCATGTTTCCCAGGCGAGCAATTGGCAGCATGTTCAGAACCATGTTTCTGTGAATAACTCCTGAACCGTAAGTCCTAGACGCTCGCTCTTGGCTGCATTCGATTCAGCTCGTGGCAGCCAGTCTAAAAAACACTATCTTGGACTTCTCTGCATGTTCCTAAGGCAAATGTTTCTAAAGCTAATTCTTGAACCGTAAGTCCTAGACGCTCGATCTTGGCGGCATTCGTCTCAGCGCCACGCAATTAGTATAGGAGCACTGTGTTTGACTTCTCTGGATGTTTCCCAGGCGAGTTATTGACAAGTAAATCCTAGACGCTCGATCTTGGTTATTTTCGCTTTCGCGGCTGGCAGTAAAAGAACCATGTTTCTGTGAATAACTCCTGAACCGTAAGTCCTAGACGCTCGCTCTTGGCTGCATTCGATTCAGCTCGTGGCAGCCAGTCTAAAAAACACTATCTTGGACTTCTCTGCATGTTTCCCAGGGGAGAAATTGGCAGCATGTTCAGAACCATGTTTCTGTGAATAACTCCTGAACCGTAAGTCCTAGACGCTCGCTCTTGGCTGCATTCGATTCAGCTCGTGGCAGCCAGTCTAAAAAACACTATCTCGGACTTCTCTGCATGTTTCCCAGGCGAGCAATTGGCAGCATGTTCAGAACCATATTTCTGTGAATAACTCCTGAACCGTAAGTCCTAGACGCTCGCTCTTGGCTGCATTCGATTCAGCTCGTGGCAGCCAGTCTAAAAAACACTATCTTGGACTTCTCTGCATGTTTCCCAGGCGAGAAATTGGCAGCATGTTCAGAACCATGTTTCTGTGAATAACTCCTGAACCGTAAGTCCTAGACGCTCGCTCTTGGCTGCATTCGATTCAGCTCGTGGCAGCCAGTCTAAAAAACACTATCTTGGACTTCTCTGCATGTTTCCCAGGCGAGCAATTGGCAGCATGTTCAGAACCATGTTTCTGTGAATAACTCCTGAACCGTAAGTCCTAGACGCTCGCTCTTGGCTGCATTCGATTCAGCTCGTGGCAGCCAGTCTAAAAAACTCTATCTTGGACTTCTCTGCATGTTTCCCAGGCGAGCAATTGGCAGCATGTTCAGAACCATGTTTCTGTGAATAACTCCTGAACCGTAAGTCCTAGACGCTCGCTCTTGGCTGCATTCGATTCAGCTCGTGGCAGCCAGTCTAAAAAACACTATCTTGGACTTCTCTGCATGTTCCTAAGGCAAATGTTTCTAAAGCTAATTCTTGAACCGTAAGTCCTAGACGCTCGATCTTGGCGGCATTCGTCTCAGCGCCACGCAATTAGTATAGGAGCACTGTGTTTGACTTCTCTGGATGTTTCCCAGGCGAGTTATTGACAAGTAAATCCTAGACGCTCGATCTTGGTTATTTTCGCTTTCGCGGCTGGCAGTAAAAGAACCATGTTTCTGTGAATAACTCCTGAACCGTAAGTCCTAGACGCTCGCTCTTGGCTGCATTCGATTCAGCTCGTGGCAGCCAGTCTAAAAAACACTATCTTGGACTTCTCTGCATGTTTCCCAGGCGAGCAATTGGCAGCATGTTCAGAACCATGTTTCTGTGAATAACTCCTGAACCGTAAGTCCTAGACGCTCGCTCTTGGCTGCATTCGATTCAGCTCGTGGCAGCCAGTCTAAAAAACACTATCTTGGACTTCTCTGCATGTTTCCCAGGCGAGAAATTGGCAGCATGTTCAGAACCATGTTTCTGTGAATAACTCCTGAACCGTAAGTCCTAGACGCTCGCTCTTGGCTGCATTCGATTCAGCTCGTGGCAGCCAGTCTAAAAAACACTATCTTGGACTTCTCTGCATGTTTCCCAGACGAGAAATTGGCAGCATGTTCAGAACCATGTTTCTGTGAATAACTCCTGAACCGTAAGTCCTAGACGCTCGATCTTGGCGGCATTCGTCTCAGCGCCTGGCAATTAGTATAGGAGCACTGTGTTTGACTTCTCTGGATGTTTCCCAGGCGAGTTATTGACAAGTAAATCCTAGACGCTCGATCTTGGTTATTTTCGCTTTCGCGGCTGGCAGTAAAAAAACCATGTTTCTGTGAATAACTCCTGAACCGTAAGTCCTAGACGCTCGCTCTTGGCTGCATTCGATTCAGCTCGTGGCAGCCAGTCTAAAAAACACTATCTTGGACTTCTCTGCATGTTCCTAAGGCAAATGTTTCTAAAGCTAATTCTTGAACCGTAAGTCCTAGACGCTCGATCTTGGCGGCATTCGTCTCAGCGCCAGGCAATTAGTATAGGAGCACTGTGTTTGACTTCTCTGGATGTTTCCCAGGCGAGTTATTGACAAGTAAATCCTAGACGCTCGATCTTGGTTATTTTCGCTTTCGCGGCTGGCAGTAAAAGAACCATGTTTCTGTGAATAACTCCTGAACCGTAAGTCCTAGACGCTCGCTCTTGGCTGCATTCGATTCAGCTCGTGGCAGCCAGTCTAAAAAACACTATCTTGGACTTCTCTGCTTGTTTCCCAGGCGAGCAATTGGCAGCATGTTCAGAACCATGTTTCTGTGAATAACTCCTGAACCGTAAGTCCTAGACGCTCGCTCTTGGCTGCATTCGATTCAGCTCGTGGCAGCCAGTCTAAAAAACACTATCTTGGACTTCTCTGCATGTTTCCCAGGCGAGCAATTGGCAGCATGTTCAGAACCATGTTTCTGTGAATAACTCCTGAACCGTAAGTCCTAGACGCTCGCTCTTGGCTGCATTCGATTCAGCTCGTGGCAGCCAGTCTAAAAAACACTATCTTGGACTTCTCTGCATGTTTCCCAGGCGAGCAATTGGCAGCATGTTCAGAACCATGTTTCTGTGAATAACTCCTGAACCGTAAGTCCTAGACGCTCGCTCTTGGCTGCATTCGATTCAGCTCGTGGCAGCCAGTCTAAAAAACACTATCTTGGACTTCTCTGCATGTTTCCCAGGCGAGCAATTGGCAGCATGTTCAGAACCATGTTTCTGTGAATAACTCCTGAACCGTAAGTCCTAGACGCTCGCTCTTGGCTGCATTCGATTCAGCTCGTGGCAGCCAGTCTAAAAAACACTATCTTGGACTTCTCTGCATGTTCCTAAGGCAAATGTTCTAAAGCTAATTCTTGAACCGTAAGTCCTAGACGCTCGATCTTGGCGGCATTCGTCTCAGCGCCAGGCAATTAGTATAGGAGCACTGTGTTTGACTTCTCTGGATGTTTCCCAGGCGAGTTATTGACAAGTAAATCCTAGACGCTCGATCTTGGTTATTTTCGCTTTCGCGGCTGGCAGTAAAAGAACCATGTTTCTGTGAATAACTCCTGAACCGTAAGTCCTAGACGCTCGCTCTTGGCTGCATTCGATTCAGCTCGTGGCAGCCAGTCTAAAAAACACTATCTTGGACTTCTCTGCTTGTTTCCCAGGCGAGCAATTGGCAGCATGTTCAGAACCATGTTTCTGTGAATAACTCCTGAACCGTAAGTCCTAGACGCTCGCTCTTGGCTGCATTCGATTCAGCTCGTGGCAGCCAGTCTAAAAACACTATCTTGGACTTCTCTGCATGTTTCCCAGGCGAGCAATTGGCAGCATGTTCAGAACCATGTTTCTGTGAATAACTCCTGAACCGTAAGTCCTAGACGCTCGCTCTTGGCTGCATTCGATTCAGCTCGTGGCAGCCAGTCTAAAAAACACTATCTTGGACTTCTCTGCATGTTCCTAAGGCAAATGTTTCTAAAGCTAATTCTTGAACCGTAAGTCCTAGACGCTCGATCTTGGCGGCATTCGTCTCAGCGCCACGCAATTAGTATAGGAGCACTGTGTTTGACTTCTCTGGATGTTTCCCAGGCGAGTTATTGACAAGTAAATCCTAGACGCTCGATCTTGGTTATTTTCGCTTTCGCGGCTGGCAGTAAAAGAACCATGTTTCTGTGAATAACTCCTGAACCGTAAGTCCTAGACGCTCGCTCTTGGCTGCATTCGATTCAGCTCGTGGCAGCCAGTCTAAAAAACACTATCTTGGACTTCTCTGCATGTTTCCCAGGGGAGAAATTGGCAGCATGTTCAGAACCATGTTTCTGTGAATAACTCCTGAACCGTAAGTCCTAGACGCTCGCTCTTGGCTGCATTCGATTCAGCTCGTGGCAGCCAGTCTAAAAAACACTATCTCGGACTTCTCTGCATGTTTCCCAGGCGAGCAATTGGCAGCATGTTCAGAACCATATTTCTGTGAATAACTCCTGAACCGTAAGTCCTAGACGCTCGCTCTTGGCTGCATTCGATTCAGCTCGTGGCAGCCAGTCTAAAAAACACTATCTTGGACTTCTCTGCATGTTTCCCAGGCGAGAAATTGGCAGCATGTTCAGAACCATGTTTCTGTGAATAACTCCTGAACCGTAAGTCCTAGACGCTCGCTCTTGGCTGCATTCGATTCAGCTCGTGGCAGCCAGTCTAAAAAACACTATCTTGGACTTCTCTGCATGTTTCCCAGGCGAGCAATTGGCAGCATGTTCAGAACCATGTTTCTGTGAATAACTCCTGAACCGTAAGTCCTAGACGCTCGCTCTTGGCTGCATTCGATTCAGCTCGTGGCAGCCAGTCTAAAAAACTCTATCTTGGACTTCTCTGCATGTTTCCCAGGCGAGCAATTGGCAGCATGTTCAGAACCATGTTTCTGTGAATAACTCCTGAACCGTAAGTCCTAGACGCTCGCTCTTGGCTGCATTCGATTCAGCTCGTGGCAGCCAGTCTAAAAAACACTATCTTGGACTTCTCTGCATGTTCCTAAGGCAAATGTTTCTAAAGCTAATTCTTGAACCGTAAGTCCTAGACGCTCGATCTTGGCGGCATTCGTCTCAGCGCCACGCAATTAGTATAGGAGCACTGTGTTTGACTTCTCTGGATGTTTCCCAGGCGAGTTATTGACAAGTAAATCCTAGACGCTCGATCTTGGTTATTTTCGCTTTCGCGGCTGGCAGTAAAAGAACCATGTTTCTGTGAATAACTCCTGAACCGTAAGTCCTAGACGCTCGCTCTTGGCTGCATTCGATTCAGCTCGTGGCAGCCAGTCTAAAAAACACTATCTTGGACTTCTCTGCATGTTTCCCAGGCGAGCAATTGGCAGCATGTTCAGAACCATGTTTCTGTGAATAACTCCTGAACCGTAAGTCCTAGACGCTCGCTCTTGGCTGCATTCGATTCAGCTCGTGGCAGCCAGTCTAAAAAACACTATCTTGGACTTCTCTGCATGTTTCCCAGGCGAGAAATTGGCAGCATGTTCAGAACCATGTTTCTGTGAATAACTCCTGAACCGTAAGTCCTAGACGCTCGCTCTTGGCTGCATTCGATTCAGCTCGTGGCAGCCAGTCTAAAAAACACTATCTTGGACTTCTCTGCATGTTTCCCAGACGAGAAATTGGCAGCATGTTCAGAACCATGTTTCTGTGAATAACTCCTGAACCGTAAGTCCTAGACGCTCGATCTTGGCGGCATTCGTCTCAGCGCCTGGCAATTAGTATAGGAGCACTGTGTTTGACTTCTCTGGATGTTTCCCAGGCGAGTTATTGACAAGTAAATCCTAGACGCTCGATCTTGGTTATTTTCGCTTTCGCGGCTGGCAGTAAAAGAACCATGTTTCTGTGAATAACTCCTGAACCGTAAGTCCTAGACGCTCGCTCTTGGCTGCATTCGATTCAGCTCGTGGCAGCCAGTCTAAAAAACACTATCTTGGACTTCTCTGCATGTTTCCCAGGCGAGCAATTGGCAGCATGTTCAGAACCATGTTTCTGTGAATAACTCCTGAACCGTAAGTCCTAGACGCTCGCTCTTGGCTGCATTCGATTCAGCTCGTGGCAGCCAGTCTAAAAAACACTATCTTGGACTTCTCTGCATGTTTCCCAGGCGAGCAATTGGCAGCATGTTCAGAACCATGTTTCTGTGAATAACTCCTGAACCGTAAGTCCTAGACGCTCGATCTTGGCGGCATTCGTCTCAGCGCCTGGCAATTAGTATAGGAGCACTGTGTTTGACTTCTCTGGATGTTTCCCAGGCGAGTTATTGACAAGTAAATCCTAGACGCTCGATCTTGGTTATTTTCGCTTTCGCGGCTGGCAGTAAAAAAACCATGTTTCTGTGAATAACTCCTGAACCGTAAGTCCTAGACGCTCGCTCTTGGCTGCATTCGATTCAGCTCGTGGCAGCCAGTCTAAAAAACACTATCTTGGACTTCTCTGCATGTTTCCCAGGCGAGCAATTGGCAGCATGTTCAGAACCATGTTTCTGTGAATAACTCCTGAACCGTAAGTCCTAGACGCTCGCTCTTGGCTGCATTCGATTCAGCTCGTGGCAGCCAGTCTAAAAAACACTATCTTGGACTTCTCTGCATGTTTCCCAGGCGAGAAATTGGCAGCATGTTCAGAACCATGTTTCTGTGAATAACTCCTGAACCGTAAGTCCTAGACGCTCGCTCTTGGCTGCATTCGATTCAGCTCGTGGCAGCCAGTCTAAAAAACACTATCTCGGACTTCTCTGCATGTTTCCCAGGCGAGCAATTGGCAGCATGTTCAGAACCATGTTTCTGTGAATAACTCCTGAACCGTAAGTCCTAGACGCTCGCTCTTGGCTGCATTCGATTCAGCTCGTGGCAGCCAGTCTAAAAAACACTATCTTGGACTTCTCTGCATGTTTCCCAGGCGAGAAATTGGCAGCATGTTCAGAACCATGTTTCTGTGAATAACTCCTGAACCGTAAGTCCTAGACGCTCGATCTTGGCGGCATTCGTCTCAGCGCCTGGCAATTAGTATAGGAGCACTGTGTTTGACTTCTCTGGATGTTTCCCAGGCGAGTTATTGACAAGTAAATCCTAGACGCTCGATCTTGGTTATTTTCGCTTTCGCGGCTGGCAGTAAAAGAACCATGTTTCTGTGAATAACTCCTGAACCGTAAGTCCTAGACGCTCGCTCTTGGCTGCATTCGATTCAGCTCGTGGCAGCCAGTCTAAAAAACACTATCTCGGACTTCTCTGCATGTTTCCCAGGCGAGCAATTGGCAGCATGTTCAGAACCATGTTTCTGTGAATAACTCCTGAACCGTAAGTCCTAGACGCTCGCTCTTGGCTGCATTCGATTCAGCTCGTGGCAGCCAGTCTAAAAAACACTATCTTGGACTTCTCTGCATGTTTCCCAGGCGAGCAATTGGCAGCATGTTCAGAACCATGTTTCTGTGAATAACTCCTGAACCGTAAGTCCTAGACGCTCGCTCTTGGCTGCATTCGATTCAGCTCGTGGCAGCCAGTCTAAAAAACACTATCTTGGACTTCTCTGCATGTTTCCCAGGCGAGCAATTGGCAGCATGTTCAGAACCATGTTTCTGTGAATAACTCCTGAACCGTAAGTCCTAGACGCTCGCTCTTGGCTGCATTCGATTCAGCTCGTGGCAGCCAGTCTAAAAAACACTATCTTGGACTTCTCTGCATGTTCCTAAGGCAAATGTTTCTAAAGCTAATTCTTGAACCGTAAGTCCTAGACGCTCGATCTTGGCGGCATTCGTCTCAGCGCCACGCAATTAGTATAGGAGCACTGTGTTTGACTTCTCTGGATGTTTCCCAGGCGAGTTATTGACAAGTAAATCCTAGACGCTCGATCTTGGTTATTTTCGCTTTCGCGGCTGGCAGTAAAAGAACCATGTTTCTGTGAATAACTCCTGAACCGTAAGTCCTAGACGCTCGCTCTTGGCTGCATTCGATTCAGCTCGTGGCAGCCAGTCTAAAAAACACTATCTTGGACTTCTCTGCATGTTTCCCAGGGGAGAAATTGGCAGCATGTTCAGAACCATGTTTCTGTGAATAACTCCTGAACCGTAAGTCCTAGACGCTCGCTCTTGGCTGCATTCGATTCAGCTCGTGGCAGCCAGTCTAAAAAACACTATCTCGGACTTCTCTGCATGTTTCCCAGGCGAGCAATTGGCAGCATGTTCAGAACCATATTTCTGTGAATAACTCCTGAACCGTAAGTCCTAGACGCTCGCTCTTGGCTGCATTCGATTCAGCTCGTGGCAGCCAGTCTAAAAAACACTATCTTGGACTTCTCTGCATGTTTCCCAGGCGAGAAATTGGCAGCATGTTCAGAACCATGTTTCTGTGAATAACTCCTGAACCGTAAGTCCTAGACGCTCGCTCTTGGCTGCATTCGATTCAGCTCGTGGCAGCCAGTCTAAAAAACACTATCTTGGACTTCTCTGCATGTTTCCCAGGCGAGCAATTGGCAGCATGTTCAGAACCATGTTTCTGTGAATAACTCCTGAACCGTAAGTCCTAGACGCTCGCTCTTGGCTGCATTCGATTCAGCTCGTGGCAGCCAGTCTAAAAAACTCTATCTTGGACTTCTCTGCATGTTTCCCAGGCGAGCAATTGGCAGCATGTTCAGAACCATGTTTCTGTGAATAACTCCTGAACCGTAAGTCCTAGACGCTCGCTCTTGGCTGCATTCGATTCAGCTCGTGGCAGCCAGTCTAAAAAACACTATCTTGGACTTCTCTGCATGTTCCTAAGGCAAATGTTTCTAAAGCTAATTCTTGAACCGTAAGTCCTAGACGCTCGATCTTGGCGGCATTCGTCTCAGCGCCACGCAATTAGTATAGGAGCACTGTGTTTGACTTCTCTGGATGTTTCCCAGGCGAGTTATTGACAAGTAAATCCTAGACGCTCGATCTTGGTTATTTTCGCTTTCGCGGCTGGCAGTAAAAGAACCATGTTTCTGTGAATAACTCCTGAACCGTAAGTCCTAGACGCTCGCTCTTGGCTGCATTCGATTCAGCTCGTGGCAGCCAGTCTAAAAAACACTATCTTGGACTTCTCTGCATGTTTCCCAGGCGAGCAATTGGCAGCATGTTCAGAACCATGTTTCTGTGAATAACTCCTGAACCGTAAGTCCTAGACGCTCGCTCTTGGCTGCATTCGATTCAGCTCGTGGCAGCCAGTCTAAAAAACACTATCTTGGACTTCTCTGCATGTTTCCCAGGCGAGAAATTGGCAGCATGTTCAGAACCATGTTTCTGTGAATAACTCCTGAACCGTAAGTCCTAGACGCTCGCTCTTGGCTGCATTCGATTCAGCTCGTGGCAGCCAGTCTAAAAAACACTATCTTGGACTTCTCTGCATGTTTCCCAGACGAGAAATTGGCAGCATGTTCAGAACCATGTTTCTGTGAATAACTCCTGAACCGTAAGTCCTAGACGCTCGATCTTGGCGGCATTCGTCTCAGCGCCTGGCAATTAGTATAGGAGCACTGTGTTTGACTTCTCTGGATGTTTCCCAGGCGAGTTATTGACAAGTAAATCCTAGACGCTCGATCTTGGTTATTTTCGCTTTCGCGGCTGGCAGTAAAAGAACCATGTTTCTGTGAATAACTCCTGAACCGTAAGTCCTAGACGCTCGCTCTTGGCTGCATTCGATTCAGCTCGTGGCAGCCAGTCTAAAAAACACTATCTTGGACTTCTCTGCATGTTTCCCAGGCGAGCAATTGGCAGCATGTTCAGAACCATGTTTCTGTGAATAACTCCTGAACCGTAAGTCCTAGACGCTCGCTCTTGGCTGCATTCGATTCAGCTCGTGGCAGCCAGTCTAAAAAACACTATCTTGGACTTCTCTGCATGTTTCCCAGGCGAGCAATTGGCAGCATGTTCAGA
Organism: Rhinoderma darwinii; assembly: GCF_050947455.1. Lineage (NCBI taxonomy): Eukaryota > Metazoa > Chordata > Amphibia > Anura > Rhinodermatidae > Rhinoderma > Rhinoderma darwinii. Next base: position 17,773 of record NW_027463555.1, read on the forward strand.
ACCATGTTTCTGTGAATAACTCCTGAACCGTAAGTCCTAGACGCTCGATCTTGGCGGCATTCGTCTCAGCGCCTGGCAATTAGTATAGGAGCACTGTGTTTGACTTCTCTGGATGTTTCCCAGGCGAGTTATTGACAAGTAAATCCTAGACGCTCGATCTTGGTTATTTTCGCTTTCGCGGCTGGCAGTAAAAAAACCATGTTTCTGTGAATAACTCCTGAACCGTAAGTCCTAGACGCTCGCTCTTGGCTGCATTCGATTCAGCTCGTGGCAGCCAGTCTAAAAAACACTATCTTGGACTTCTCTGCATGTTTCCCAGGCGAGCAATTGGCAGCATGTTCAGAACCATGTTTCTGTGAATAACTCCTGAACCGTAAGTCCTAGACGCTCGCTCTTGGCTGCATTCGATTCAGCTCGTGGCAGCCAGTCTAAAAAACACTATCTTGGACTTCTCTGCATGTTTCCCAGGCGAGAAATTGGCAGCATGTTCAGAACCATGTTTCTGTGAATAACTCCTGAACCGTAAGTCCTAGACGCTCGCTCTTGGCTGCATTCGATTCAGCTCGTGGCAGCCAGTCTAAAAAACACTATCTCGGACTTCTCTGCATGTTTCCCAGGCGAGCAATTGGCAGCATGTTCAGAACCATGTTTCTGTGAATAACTCCTGAACCGTAAGTCCTAGACGCTCGCTCTTGGCTGCATTCGATTCAGCTCGTGGCAGCCAGTCTAAAAAACACTATCTTGGACTTCTCTGCATGTTTCCCAGGCGAGAAATTGGCAGCATGTTCAGAACCATGTTTCTGTGAATAACTCCTGAACCGTAAGTCCTAGACGCTCGATCTTGGCGGCATTCGTCTCAGCGCCTGGCAATTAGTATAGGAGCACTGTGTTTGACTTCTCTGGATGTTTCCCAGGCGAGTTATTGACAAGTAAATCCTAGACGCTCGATCTTGGTTATTTTCGCTTTCGCGGCTGGCAGTAAAAGAACCATGTTTCTGTGAATAACTCCTGAACCGTAAGTCCTAGACGCTCGCTCTTGGCTGCATTCGATTCAGCTCGTGGCAGCCAGTCTAAAAAACACTATCTCGGACTTCTCTGCATGTTTCCCAGGCGAGCAATTGGCAGCATGTTCAGAACCATGTTTCTGTGAATAACTCCTGAACCGTAAGTCCTAGACGCTCGCTCTTGGCTGCATTCGATTCAGCTCGTGGCAGCCAGTCTAAAAAACACTATCTTGGACTTCTCTGCATGTTTCCCAGGCGAGCAATTGGCAGCATGTTCAGAACCATGTTTCTGTGAATAACTCCTGAACCGTAAGTCCTAGACGCTCGCTCTTGGCTGCATTCGATTCAGCTCGTGGCAGCCAGTCTAAAAAACACTATCTTGGACTTCTCTGCATGTTTCCCAGGCGAGCAATTGGCAGCATGTTCAGAACCATGTTTCTGTGAATAACTCCTGAACCGTAAGTCCTAGACGCTCGCTCTTGGCTGCATTCGATTCAGCTCGTGGCAGCCAGTCTAAAAAACACTATCTTGGACTTCTCTGCATGTTCCTAAGGCAAATGTTTCTAAAGCTAATTCTTGAACCGTAAGTCCTAGACGCTCGATCTTGGCGGCATTCGTCTCAGCGCCAGGCAATTAGTATAGGAGCACTGTGTTTGACTTCTCTGGATGTTTCCCAGGCGAGTTATTGACAAGTAAATCCTAGACGCTCGATCTTGGTTATTTTCGCTTTCGCGGCTGGCAGTAAAAGAACCATGTTTCTGTGAATAACTCCTGAACCGTAAGTCCTAGACGCTCGCTCTTGGCTGCATTCGATTCAGCTCGTGGCAGCCAGTCTAAAAAACACTATCTTGGACTTCTCTGCATGTTTCCCAGGCGAGCAATTGGCAGCATGTTCAGAACCATGTTTCTGTGAATAACTCCTGAACCGTAAGTCCTAGACGCTCGCTCTTGGCTGCATTCGATTCAGCTCGTGGCAGCCAGTCTAAAAAACACTATCTTGGACTTCTCTGCATGTTCCTAAGGCAAATGTTTCTAAAGCTAATTCTTGAACCGTAAGTCCTAGACGCTCGATCTTGGCGGCATTCGTCTCAGCGCCAGGCAATTAGTATAGGAGCACTGTGTTTGACTTCTCTGGATGTTTCCCAGGCGAGTTATTGACAAGTAAATCCTAGACGCTCGATCTTGGTTATTTTCGCTTTCGCGGCTGGCAGTAAAAGAACCATGTTTCTGTGAATAACTCCTGAACCGTAAGTCCTAGACGCTCGCTCTTGGCTGCATTCGATTCAGCTCGTGGCAGCCAGTCTAAAAAACACTATCTTGGACTTCTCTGCTTGTTTCCCAGGCGAGCAATTGGCAGCATGTTCAGAACCATGTTTCTGTGAATAACTCCTGAACCGTAAGTCCTAGACGCTCGCTCTTGGCTGCATTCGATTCAGCTCGTGGCAGCCAGTCTAAAAAACACTATCTTGGACTTCTCTGCATGTTTCCCAGGCGAGCAATTGGCAGCATGTTCAGAACCATGTTTCTGTGAATAACTCCTGAACCGTAAGTCCTAGACGCTCGCTCTTGGCCGCATTCGATTCAGCTCGTGGCAGCCAGTCTAAAAAACTCTATCTTGGACTTCTCTGCATGTTTCCCAGGCGAGCAATTGGCAGCATGTTCAGAACCATGTTTCTGTGAATAACTCCTGAACCGTAAGTCCTAGACGCTCGCTCTTGGCTGCATTCGATTCAGCTCGTGGCAGCCAGTCTAAAAAACACTATCTTGGACTTCTCTGCATGTTCCTAAGGCAAATGTTTCTAAAGCTAATTCTTGAACCGTAAGTCCTAGACGCTCGATCTTGGCGGCATTCGTCTCAGCGCCACGCAATTAGTATAGGAGCACTGTGTTTGACTTCTCTGGATGTTTCCCAGGCGAGTTATTGACAAGTAAATCCTAGACGCTCGATCTTGGTTATTTTCGCTTTCGCGGCTGGCAGTAAAAGAACCATGTTTCTGTGAATAACTCCTGAACCGTAAGTCCTAGACGCTCGCTCTTGGCTGCATTCGATTCAGCTCGTGGCAGCCAGTCTAAAAAACACTATCTTGGACTTCTCTGCATGTTTCCCAGGCGAGAAATTGGCAGCATGTTCAGAACCATGTTTCTGTGAATAACTCCTGAACCGTAAGTCCTAGACGCTCGCTCTTGGCTGCATTCGATTCAGCTCGTGGCAGCCAGTCTAAAAAACACTATCTTGGACTTCTCTGCATGTTTCCCAGGCGAGCAATTGGCAGCATGTTCAGAACCATGTTTCTGTGAATAACTCCTGAACCGTAAGTCCTAGACGCTCGCTCTTGGCTGCATTCGATTCAGCTCGTGGCAGCCAGTCTAAACAACACTATCTTGGACTTCTCTGCATGTTCCTAAGGCAAATGTTTCTAAAGCTAATTCTTGAACCGTAAGTCCTAGACGCTCGATCTTGGCGGCATTCGTCTCAGCGCCACGCAATTAGTATAGGAGCACTGTGTTTGACTTCTCTGGATGTTTCCCAGGCGAGTTATTGACAAGTAAATCCTAGACGCTCGATCTTGGTTATTTTCGCTTTCGCGGCTGGCAGTAAAAGAACCATGTTTCTGTGAATAACTCCTGAACCGTAAGTCCTAGACGCTCGCTCTTGGCTGCATTCGATTCAGCTCGTGGCAGCCAGTCTAAAAAACACTATCTTGGACTTCTCTGCATGTTTCCCAGGCGAGCAATTGGCAGCATGTTCAGAACCATGTTTCTGTGAATAACTCCTGAACCGTAAGTCCTAGACGCTCGCTCTTGGCTGCATTCGATTCAGCTCGTGGCAGCCAGTCTAAAAAACACTATCTTGGACTTCTCTGCATGTTTCCCAGGCGAGCAATTGGCAGCATGTTCAGAACCATGTTTCTGTGAATAACTCCTGAACCGTAAGTCCTAGACGCTCGCTCTTGGCTGCATTCGATTCAGCTCGTGGCAGCCAGTCTAAAAAACACTATCTTGGACTTCTCTGCATGTTCCTAAGGCAAATGTTTCTAAAGCTAATTCTTGAACCGTAAGTCCTAGACGCTCGATCTTGGCGGCATTCGTCTCAGCGCCACGCAATTAGTATAGGAGCACTGTGTTTGACTTCTCTGGATGTTTCCCAGGCGAGTTATTGACAAGTAAATCCTAGACGCTCGATCTTGGTTATTTTCGCTTTCGCGGCTGGCAGTAAAAGAACCATGTTTCTGTGAATAACTCCTGAACCGTAAGTCCTAGAACCTCGCTCTTGGCTGCATTCGATTCAGCTCGTGGCAGCCAGTCTAAAAAACACTATCTTGGACTTCTCTGCATGTTTCCCAGGCGAGAAATTGGCAGCATGTTCAGAACCATGTTTCTGTGAATAACTCCTGAACCGTAAGTCCTAGACGCTCGCTCTTGGCTGCATTCGATTCAGCTCGTGGCAGCCAGTCTAAAAAACACTATCTCGGACTTCTCTGCATGTTTCCCAGGCGAGCAATTGGCAGCATGTTCAGAACCATATTTCTGTGAATAACTCCTGAACCGTAAGTCCTAGACGCTCGCTCTTGGCTGCATTCGATTCAGCTCGTGGCAGCCAGTCTAAAAAACACTATCTTGGACTTCTCTGCATGTTTCCCAGGCGAGAAATTGGCAGCATGTTCAGAACCATGTTTCTGTGAATAACTCCTGAACCGTAAGTCCTAGACGCTCGCTCTTGGCTGCATTCGATTCAGCTCGTGGCAGCCAGTCTAAAAAACACTATCTTGGACTTCTCTGCATGTTTCCCAGGCGAGCAATTGGCAGCATGTTCAGAACCATGTTTCTGTGAATAACTCCTGAACCGTAAGTCCTAGACGCTCGCTCTTGGCTGCATTCGATTCAGCTCGTGGCAGCCAGTCTAAAAAACTCTATCTTGGACTTCTCTGCATGTTTCCCAGGCGAGCAATTGGCAGCATGTTCAGAACCATGTTTCTGTGAATAACTCCTGAACCGTAAGTCCTAGACGCTCGCTCTTGGCTGCATTCGATTCAGCTCGTGGCAGCCAGTCTAAAAAACACTATCTTGGACTTCTCTGCATGTTCCTAAGGCAAATGTTTCTAAAGCTAATTCTTGAACCGTAAGTCCTAGACGCTCGATCTTGGCGGCATTCGTCTCAGCGCCACGCAATTAGTATAGGAGCACTGTGTTTGACTTCTCTGGATGTTTCCCAGGCGAGTTATTGACAAGTAAATCCTAGACGCTCGATCTTGGTTATTTTCGCTTTCGCGGCTGGCAGTAAAAGAACCATGTTTCTGTGAATAACTCCTGAACCGTAAGTCCTAGAACCTCGCTCTTGGCTGCATTCGATTCAGCTCGTGGCAGCCAGTCTAAAAAACACTATCTTGGACTTCTCTGCATGTTTCCCAGGCGAGAAATTGGCAGCATGTTCAGAACCATGTTTCTGTGAATAACTCCTGAACCGTAAGTCCTAGACGCTCGCTCTTGGCTGCATTCGATTCAGCTCGTGGCAGCCAGTCTAAAAAACACTATCTCGGACTTCTCTGCATGTTTCCCAGGCGAGCAATTGGCAGCATGTTCAGAACCATATTTCTGTGAATAACTCCTGAACCGTAAGTCCTAGACGCTCGCTCTTGGCTGCATTCGATTCAGCTCGTGGCAGCCAGTCTAAAAAACACTATCTTGGACTTCTCTGCATGTTTCCCAGGCGAGAAATTGGCAGCATGTTCAGAACCATGTTTCTGTGAATAACTCCTGAACCGTAAGTCCTAGACGCTCGCTCTTGGCTGCATTCGATTCAGCTCGTGGCAGCCAGTCTAAAAAACACTATCTTGGACTTCTCTGCATGTTTCCCAGGCGAGCAATTGGCAGCATGTTCAGAACCATGTTTCTGTGAATAACTCCTGAACCGTAAGTCCTAGACGCTCGCTCTTGGCTGCATTCGATTCAGCTCGTGGCAGCCAGTCTAAAAAACACTATCTTGGACTTCTCTGCATGTTTCCCAGGCGAGCAATTGGCAGCATGTTCAGAACCATGTTTCTGTGAATAACTCCTGAACCGTAAGTCCTAGACGCTCGCTCTTGGCTGCATTCGATTCAGCTCGTGGCAGCCAGTCTAAAAAACACTATCTTGGACTTCTCTGCATGTTTCCCAGGCGAGCAATTGGCAGCATGTTCAGAACCATGTTTCTGTGAATAACTCCTGAACCGTAAGTCCTAGACGCTCGCTCTTGGCTGCATTCGATTCAGCTCGTGGCAGCCAGTCTAAAAAACACTATCTTGGACTTCTCTGCATGTTCCTAAGGCAAATGTTTCTAAAGCTAATTCTTGAACCGTAAGTCCTAGACGCTCGATCTTGGCGGCATTCGTCTCAGCGCCAGGCAATTAGTATAGGAGCACTGTGTTTGACTTCTCTGGATGTTTCCCAGGCGAGTTATTGACAAGTAAATCCTAGACGCTCGATCTTGGTTATTTTCGCTTTCGCGGCTGGCAGTAAAAGAACCATGTTTCTGTGAATAACTCCTGAACCGTAAGTCCTAGACGCTCGCTCTTGCCTGCATTCGATTCAGCTCGTGGCAGCCAGTCTAAAAAACACTATCTTGGACTTCTCTGCATGTTTCCCAGGCGAGCAATTGGCAGCATGTTCAGAACCATGTTTCTGTGAATAACTCCTGAACCGTAAGTCCTAGACGCTCGCTCTTGGCTGCATTCGATTCAGCTCGTGGCAGCCAGTCTAAAAAACACTATCTTGGACTTCTCTGCATGTTCCTAAGGCAAATGTTTCTAAAGCTAATTCTTGAACCGTAAGTCCTAGACGCTCGATCTTGGCGGCATTCGTCTCAGCGCCAGGCAATTAGTATAGGAGCACTGTGTTTGACTTCTCTGGATGTTTCCCAGGCGAGTTATTGACAAGTAAATCCTAGACGCTCGATCTTGGTTATTTTCGCTTTCGCGGCTGGCAGTAAAAGAACCATGTTTCTGTGAATAACTCCTGAACCGTAAGTCCTAGACGCTCGCTCTTGGCTGCATTCGATTCAGCTCGTGGCAGCCAGTCTAAAAAACACTATCTTGGACTTCTCTGCTTGTTTCCCAGGCGAGCAATTGGCAGCATGTTCAGAACCATGTTTCTGTGAATAACTCCTGAACCGTAAGTCCTAGACGCTCGCTCTTGGCTGCATTCGATTCAGCTCGTGGCAGCCAGTCTAAAAAACACTATCTTGGACTTCTCTGCATGTTTCCCAGGCGAGCAATTGGCAGCATGTTCAGAACCATGTTTCTGTGAATAACTCCTGAACCGTAAGTCCTAGACGCTCGCTCTTGGCTGCATTCGATTCAGCTCGTGGCAGCCAGTCTAAAAAACACTATCTTGGACTTCTCTGCATGTTTCCCAGGCGAGCAATTGGCAGCATGTTCAGAACCATGTTTCTGTGAATAACTCCTGAACCGTAAGTCCTAGACGCTCGCTCTTGGCTGCATTCGATTCAGCTCGTGGCAGCCAGTCTAAAAAACACTATCTTGGACTTCTCTGCATGTTCCTAAGGCAAATGTTTCTAAAGCTAATTCTTGAACCGTAAGTCCTAGACGCTCGATCTTGGCGGCATTCGTCTCAGCGCCACGCAATTAGTATAGGAGCACTGTGTTTGACTTCTCTGGATGTTTCCCAGGCGAGTTATTGACAAGTAAATCCTAGACGCTCGATCTTGGTTATTTTCGCTTTCGCGGCTGGCAGTAAAAGAACCATGTTTCTGTGAATAACTCCTGAACCGTAAGTCCTAGACGCTCGCTCTTGGCTGCATTCGATTCAGCTCGTGGCAGCCAGTCTAAAAAACACTATCTTGGACTTCTCTGCATGTTTCCCAGGCGAGAAATTGGCAGCATGTTCAGAACCATGTTTCTGTGAATAACTCCTGAACCGTAAGTCCTAGACGCTCGCTCTTGGCTGCATTCGATTCAGCTCGTGGCAGCCAGTCTAAAAAACACTATCTCGGACTTCTCTGCATGTTTCCCAGTCGAGCAATTGGCAGCATGTTCAGAACCATATTTCTGTGAATAACTCCTGAACCGTAAGTCCTAGACGCTCGCTCTTGGCTGCATTCGATTCAGCTCGTGGCAGCCAGTCTAAAAAACACTATCTTGGACTTCTCTGCATGTTTCCCAGGCGAGAAATTGGCAGCATGTTCAGAACCATGTTTCTGTGAATAACTCCTGAACCGTAAGTCCTAGACGCTCGATCTTGGCGGCATTCGTCTCAGCGCCTGGCAATTAGTATAGGAGCACTGTGTTTGACTTCTCTGGATGTTTCCCAGGCGAGTTATTGACAAGTAAATCCTAGACGCTCGATCTTGGTTATTTTCGCTTTCGCGGCTGGCAGTAAAAGAACCATGTTTCTGTGAATAACTCCTGAACCGTAAGTCCTAGACGCTCGCTCTTGGCTGCATTCGATTCAGCTCGTGGCAGCCAGTCTAAAAAACACTATCTTGGACTTCTCTGCATGTTTCCCAGGCGAGCAATTGGCAGCATGTTCAGAACCATGTTTCTGTGAATAACTCCTGAACCGTAAGTCCTAGACGCTCGCTCTTGGCTGCATTCGATTCAGCTCGTGGCAGCCAGTCTAAAAAACTCTATCTTGGACTTCTCTGCATGTTTCCCAGGCGAGCAATTGGCAGCATGTTCAGAACCATGTTTCTGTGAATAACTCCTGAACCGTAAGTCCTAGACGCTCGCTCTTGGCTGCATTCGATTCAGCTCGTGGCAGCCAGTCTAAAAAACACTATCTTGGACTTCTCTGCATGTTCCTAAGGCAAATGTTTCTAAAGCTAATTCTTGAACCGTAAGTCCTAGACGCTCGATCTTGGCGGCATTCGTCTCAGCGCCACGCAATTAGTATAGGAGCACTGTGTTTGACTTCTCTGGATGTTTCCCAGGCGAGTTATTGACAAGTAAATCCTAGACGCTCGATCTTGGTTATTTTCGCTTTCGCGGCTGGCAGTAAAAGAACCATGTTTCTGTGAATAACTCCTGAACCGTAAGTCCTAGACGCTCGCTCTTGGCTGCATTCGATTCAGCTCGTGGCAGCCAGTCTAAAAAACACTATCTTGGACTTCTCTGCATGTTTCCCAGGCGAGAAATTGGCAGCATGTTCAGAACCATGTTTCTGTGAATAACTCCTGAACCGTAAGTCCTAGACGCTCGCTCTTGGCTGCATTCGATTCAGCTCGTGGCAGCCAGTCTAAAAAACACTATCTCGGACTTCTCTGCATGTTTCCCAGGCGAGCAATTGGCAGCATGTTCAGAACCATATTTCTGTGAATAACTCCTGAACCGTAAGTCCTAGACGCTCGCTCTTGGCTGCATTCGATTCAGCTCGTGGCAGCCAGTCTAAAAAACACTATCTTGGACTTCTCTGCATGTTTCCCAGGCGAGAAATTGGCAGCATGTTCAGAACCATGTTTCTGTGAATAACTCCTGAACCGTAAGTCCTAGACGCTCGATCTTGGCGGCATTCGTCTCAGCGCCTGGCAATTAGTATAGGAGCACTGTGTTTGACTTCTCTGGATGTTTCCCAGGCGAGTTATTGACAAGTAAATCCTAGACGCTCGATCTTGGTTATTTTCGCTTTCGCGGCTGGCAGTAAAAGAACCATGTTTCTGTGAATAACTCCTGAACCGTAAGTCCTAGACGCTCGCTCTTGGCTGCATTCGATTCAGCTCGTGGCAGCCAGTCTAAAAAACACTATCTTGGACTTCTCTGCATGTTTCCCAGGCGAGCAATTGGCAGCATGTTCAGAACCATGTTTCTGTGAATAACTCCTGAACCGTAAGCCCTAGACGCTCGCTCTTGGCTGCATTCGATTCAGCTCGTGGCAGCCAGTCTAAAAAACACTATCTTGGACTTCTCTGCATGTTTCCCAGGCGAGAAATTGGCAGCATGTTCAGAACCATGTTTCTGTGAATAACTCCTGAACCGTAAGTCGTAGACGCTCGATCTTGGCGGCATTCGTCTCAGCGCCTGGCAATTAGTATAGGAGCACTGTGTTTGACTTCTCTGGATGTTTCCCAGGCGAGTTATTGACAAGTAAATCCTAGACGCTCGATCTTGGTTATTTTCGCTTTCGCGGCTGGCAGTAAAAAAACCATGTTTCTGTGAATAACTCCTGAACCGTAAGTCCTAGACGCTCGCTCTTGGCTGCATTCGATTCAGCTCGTGGCAGCCAGTCTAAAAAACACTATCTTGGACTTCTCTGCATGTTTCCCAGGCGAGCAATTGGCAGCATGTTCAGAACCATGTTTCTGTGAATAACTCCTGAACCGTAAGTCCTAGACGCTCGCTCTTGGCTGCATTCGATTCAGCTCGTGGCAGCCAGTCTAAAAAACACTATCTTGGACTTCTCTGCATGTTTCCCAGGCGAGAAATTGGCAGCATGTTCAGAACCATGTTTCTGTGAATAACTCCTGAACCGTAAGTCCTAGACGCTCGATCTTGGCGGCATTCGTCTCAGCGCCTGGCAATTAGTATAGGAGCACTGTGTTTGACTTCTCTGGATGTTTCCCAGGCGAGTTATTGACAAGTAAATCCTAGACGCTCGATCTTGGTTATTTTCGCTTTCGCGGCTGGCAGTAAAAGAACCATGTTTCTGTGAATAACTCCTGAACCGTAAGTCCTAGACGCTCGCTCTTGGCTGCATTCGATTCAGCTCGTGGCTGCCAGTCTAAAAAACACTATCTTGGACTTCTCTGCATGTTTCCCAGGCGAGCAATTGGCAGCATGTTCAGAACCATGTTTCTGTGAATAACTCCTGAACCGTAAGTCCTAGACGCTCGCTCTTGGCTGCATTCGATTCAGCTCGTGGCAGCCAGTCTAAAAAACACTATCTTGGACTTCTCTGCATGTTTCCCAGGCGAGAAATTGGCAGCATGTTCAGAACCATGTTTCTGTGAATAACTCCTGAACCGTAAGTCCTAGACGCTCGCTCTTGGCTGCATTCGATTCAGCTCGTGGCAGCCAGTCTAAAAAACACTATCTTGGACTTCTCTGCATGTTTCCCAGACGAGAAATTGGCAGCATGTTCAGAACCATGTTTCTGTGAATAACTCCTGAACCGTAAGTCCTAGACGCTCGATCTTGGCGGCATTCGTCTCAGCGCCTGGCAATTAGTATAGGAGCACTGTGTTTGACTTCTCTGGATGTTTCCCAGGCGAGTTATTGACAAGTAAATCCTAGACGCTCGATCTTGGTTATTTTCGCTTTCGCGGCTGGCAGTAAAAGAACCATGTTTCTGTGAATAACTCCTGAACCGTAAGTCCTAGACGCTCGCTCTTGGCTGCATTCGATTCAGCTCGTGGCTGCCAGTCTAAAAAACACTATCTTGGACTTCTCTGCATGTTTCCCAGGCGAGCAATTGGCAGCATGTTCAGAACCATGTTTCTGTGAATAACTCCTGAACCGTAAGTCCTAGACGCTCGCTCTTGGCTGCATTCGATTCAGCTCGTGGCAGCCAGTCTAAAAAACACTATCTTGGACTTCTCTGCATGTTTCCCAGGCGAGAAATTGGCAGCATGTTCAGAACCATGTTTCTGTGAATAACTCCTGAACCGTAAGTCCTAGACGCTCGCTCTTGGCTGCATTCGATTCAGCTCGTGGCAGCCAGTCTAAAAAACACTATCTTGGACTTCTCTGCATGTTTCCCAGACGAGAAATTGGCAGCATGTTCAGAACCATGTTTCTGTGAATAACTCCTGAACCGTAAGTCCTAGACGCTCGATCTTGGCGGCATTCGTCTCAGCGCCTGGCAATTAGTATAGGAGCACTGTGTTTGACTTCTCTGGATGTTTCCCAGGCGAGTTATTGACAAGTAAATCCTAGACGCTCGATCTTGGTTATTTTCGCTTTCGCGGCTGGCAGTAAAAAAACCATGTTTCTGTGAATAACTCCTGAACCGTAAGTCCTAGACGCTCGCTCTTGGCTGCATTCGATTCAGCTCGTGGCAGCCAGTCTAAAAAACACTATCTTGGACTTCTCTGCATGTTTCCCAGGCGAGCAATTGGCAGCATGTTCAGAACCATGTTTCTGTGAATAACTCCTGAACCGTAAGTCCTAGACGCTCGATCTTGGCGGCATTCGTCTCAGCGCCTGGCAATTAGTATAGGAGCACTGTGTTTGACTTCTCTGGATGTTTCCCAGGCGAGTTATTGACAAGTAAATCCTAGACGCTCGATCTTGGTTATTTTCGCTTTCGCGGCTGGCAGTAAAAAAACCATGTTTCTGTGAATAACTCCTGAACCGTAAGTCCTAGACGCTCGCTCTTGGCTGCATTCGATTCAGCTCGTGGCAGCCAGTCTAAAAAACACTATCTTGGACTTCTCTGCATGTTTCCCAGGCGAGCAATTGGCAGCATGTTCAGAACCATGTTTCTGTGAATAACTCCTGAACCGTAAGTCCTAGACGCTCGCTCTTGGCTGCATTCGATTCAGCTCGTGGCAGCCAGTCTAAAAAACACTATCTTGGACTTCTCTGCATGTTTCCCAGGCGAGAAATTGGCAGCATGTTCAGAACCATGTTTCTGTGAATAACTCCTGAACCGTAAGTCCTAGACGCTCGATCTTGGCGGCATTCGTCTCAGCGCCTGGCAATTAGTATAGGAGCACTGTGTTTGACTTCTCTGGATGTTTCCCAGGCGAGTTATTGACAAGTAAATCCTAGACGCTCGATCTTGGTTATTTTCGCTTTCGCGGCTGGCAGTAAAAGAACCATGTTTCTGTGAATAACTCCTGAACCGTAAGTCCTAGACGCTCGCTCTTGGCTGCATTCGATTCAGCTCGTGGCAGCCAGTCTAAAAAACACTATCTTGGACTTCTCTGCATGTTTCCCAGGCGAGCAATTGGCAGCATGTTCAGAACCATGTTTCTGTGAATAACTCCTGAACCGTAAGCCCTAGACGCTCGCTCTTGGCTGCATTCGATTCAGCTCGTGGCAGCCAGTCTAAAAAACACTATCTTGGACTTCTCTGCATGTTTCCCAGGCGAGCAATTGGCAGCATGTTCAGAACCATGTTTCTGTGAATAACTCCTGAACCGTAAGTCCTAGACGCTCGCTCTTGGCTGCATTCGATTCAGCTCGTGGCAGCCAGTCTAAAAAACACTATCTTGGACTTCTCTGCATGTTTCCCAGGCGAGCAATTGGCAGCATGTTCAGAACCATGTTTCTGTGAATAACTCCTGAACCGTAAGTCCTAGACGCTCGCTCTTGGCTGCATTCGATTCAGCTCGTGGTAGCCAGTCTAAAAAACACTATCTTGGACTTCTCTGCATGTTCCTAAGGCAAATGTTTCTAAAGCTAATTCTTGAACCGTAAGTCCTAGACGCTCGATCTTGGCGGCATTCGTCTCAGCGCCAGGCAATTAGTATAGGAGCACTGTGTTTGACTTCTCTGGATGTTTCCCAGGCGAGTTATTGACAAGTAAATCCTAGACGCTCGATCTTGGTTATTTTCGCTTTCGCGGCTGGCAGTAAAAGAACCATGTTTCTGTGAATAACTCCTGAACCGTAAGTCCTAGACGCTCGCTCTTGGCTGCATTCGATTCAGCTCGTGGCAGCCAGTCTAAAAAACACTATCTTGGACTTCTCTGCATGTTTCCCAGGCGAGCAATTGGCAGCATGTTCAGAACCATGTTTCTGTGAATAACTCCTGAACCGTAAGTCCTAGACGCTCGCTCTTGGCTGCATTCGATTCAGCTCGTGGCAGCCAGTCTAAAAAACACTATCTTGGACTTCTCTGCATGTTCCTAAGGCAAATGTTTCTAAAGCTAATTCTTGAACCGTAAGTCCTAGACGCTCGATCTTGGCGGCATTCGTCTCAGCGCCAGGCAATTAGTATAGGAGCACTGTGTTTGACTTCTCTGG